>NC_072738.1:40516349-40816349 GCF_026930045.1 Uloborus diversus
GTGCCATAGGGCAAAACTGGTGAGTAACAATTTAAAAACCTTTATCCTGCCATTAGACTTAAATTGACATGGGGTTAAGTAATTTTTTTTCTCTAAACTCACACGCAGGTTTAGAAATGGAAAAATGAGCATCTGGTCAGCAGTTTGCCTTGGCCCGGAAACAGTCCCGATCTACGTAAACAATTATCGGGTTCCTGGTGTTAAACGTTTATTTCATAAGTTTTGTAGAATTTCACATACATTCATTGTTAATCGGTCGACCAAAACTTCTCACATAATCCCATCGTTGAGAAAATGCAAAGGTGATGCAATTTTTTTTTCCAGCACTGTAGTTTGTACCACTAAAAATCTCAACTCGGTGACATAAATATTTATTTCAATACTTTCAACGAAGATCATTGAATGAACATAATTTCGAAGTTTATTTTGTTTCCTATTGCTATTTCTGGAAAGTACATTGTTATGTTTGTGAAATTAATATTTGTTGCCACTAGTATAGTTACTAGTTTGCATCTTTATTTGGGAAAAGTGAGATATTTCGAGTCGCAATCTATTTATAGATACTTTGCACTCTTACATTCGAAAAAGTGTGAAGTAAAACTATTGCAGATTATTTCGAACATATACAGTTATTAGCTCAATAGCTGGGTGTCCATCGAGGTCCTGCTTAAAAGAAAAAAAAAATCACTTTCCAGCATTTAAAAAAAAAAAAAAAATCCACGATGGTATTAAATACTATATTTATAATAAATACTTTAATCTTTACTAATAATAAAGCGGAAAGTCTCTCTGTCTGTCTGGATATCTGGATCTCTGTGACACACATAGTGCCCAGATCGTTCGGCCGTTTTTCAAGAAATTTGGCACAAAGTTAGTTTGTAGCATGGGGGTGTGCACCTCAAAGCGATATTTGGAAAAATCGATTTTGTTCTTTTTCTATTCCAATTTTAGGAAAATTTTACCGAGCAAATTATCACAGCGTGGAAAAGTAAACTACCAAATTATCATAACGTGGAACCGCAACGTGGGCAAGCAAATGAACATAGCCAATCGGCAAGAAATTCATCGTCCATTACTTGTAAACCAAATGGCCTTTAAATTTTCTACTACGGGCAAAGCCGTGCGGGGTACCACTAGTAAATAATAAATTCGCATTCGAATCGAATGTAAAAAGTTGTTTTTAAGTAAAAAGACATTGCATATATATATATTTTTTAAATAAATTGTCATGCATGTTCCCAAGGGTACCTTAGGGGGGGGAAAACAACTTAGGAGAAAAACACCACCTTACGAGGGGAAAAAACCACCATGGGGGGGGGAAAGGAAAAATATGCACAATGAAAATTTTTGGCGCTCCTCTGCAATTCTGGATTATATTTTTAAACGTTATTCATTGCTCTGCTTTATTTTTTAAAAATATTCAGAACAAGTTAAGTCATGACAGAGTTGGATCAAAAATTATCTTTACTTTGATTTTTTTCCCCGCATAATTTCCTTGTAATTAAATTCCTCTTTTAATTTACCACTTTTTTAGAAGTAAAAATGGAAAGCTGATGATAATGTTTTTCTAATTTTATACATAATTTCAGCACACGGATCGCTATTGTACAAATATGGCTCAAAGGCAGCCCACAAGAAACTATTTTGAAATTGTATTATAAAAACAGTTAAATCTATCGTGCATAAGAAATGGGGTTGACTACTTTTAGCCACTGAACTTAATAGAATGAGCGAGCACAATAACATGGAACGAAGAAAATCTTTTATTTTCAAAACGTTTATTTTTTAATTATTTTTTTAAATGTCCGATTTTTTAACAAGGCGTGGTCTTTATGACTTCACAAGTGATGTACTTTGGCGCTGTTCTACTGGTGCACTGAAGGTTTACGCTTATTGTCTACAGCGTATCCAGGTCATGATAATTCAGAAGCGAATTAAATATTGCACTCTACTCTTGCTATCAACCCAGTCGTTGCCACTACATATGAGCAAAGAAGCGAATTAAATAATGCGCTCTGCGCTAATGGCATCAATGACTGGCATTTCATCACTTGAGATGTCATGTGCAGATAGCGTAAAAAATAAAACTAACTCTGCTCACCGAGTAAAATATTTGTAAAAAAATATTAAACTTTGTCAAACTATTTAAAACAAATTGGCGGATCCAATGTTTTTAAGAATAAAAAAAAAAAAAAAAAAAAACTTTTAAAATTTTGGAAACGACCCCATTGCACTTGATATGTGTAACAGATAAGCAGAATTCAGCGCAAAAATTTCTGCCAAATACACTTAGAGAGTTATGAAAAATCTCAAAGCTTAGCTATTACCACCTTTTGCTCTCTCACCCTACAAATAATAAATAAATAAATAAATATACATTAAATAAATAAGTTATAAGCAAAGATAGTGTAATAAACGATAAATAATTGGTATTTCAAACATCGCATTGACTAATTTAAATAATAGTCAATATAATGTTAATGAACATCAAATATTATTAAATATAGTAGTTTTATACATTTATTTTTCTAGCAATAATACTAATGATAATAGTAATAATCTATAACCATACAGACATAAAAATATTTCAAATTTAAAAAAAAATTACTATATTTGCTAATATTTGATGATCATTAACATTATATTGACTATTATTTCAATTAGTCAATGCGATGCTTGAAATACCAATCATTGTTGACTTACGGAAACGTCAAACATAAAAACGCAACTTTCAGTATTAGCGCTTTAAAGGAAGGGGGGCGGGGGGAACCCTTCTCTGTATGAAAATTGGCTTGAGGGATCACCACCCCCTTTGCACGACAGACGATTTAGGAACTGAATAGTTTTATATAAACTCTGTCTCCCTCCGCGTTTTTCAAGAGCGAAATTCCCGGAGATGGATTTAAATTTCATACAGTGCACTGGCAACAGTTTCCCCCCTTTCATTCCGATTGTCTTATTTGTTTTTTACTCTCCTCTAGCGCTTTTCTCCCTTCACTTCAGTTCAAATTAAATTAGCATGGTTTCCCCCCCCCCTTTTTTTTACGACTTTTCTATCGAGTTTGGAGAGATTTTCTTGTTCATCGTACGATTATCATGCAGCGATTATCCAACGAGAAACATACTTAAAGAGAAAAAAGTTTTTTTTTTTAAATTAATTTCAGGCTATTGTATTATTAGAAATCTACATTTATTTAATGCTAGTAATAAATCTAAATTCTGTAATTACTTTTTACTAGTGCTTAAAAGGTCATTTGGTTCGCCAGTATATTTACAAATAATGGATGGTGAATTTTTCACCAATTTGCTCGCCCATGATACGACTGCACGTTATGATAATTTGCTCTTCCACGTTATGATAATTTGCAAGGTAAAATGTTCTTAAAATTGGAATAGAAAAATGGCAAAATCGAATTTTCAAAAAATCGCTTCGAGGTGCACACCACCATGTTACAAATTAATTGTTTGCTAAATTTCATGAAAATCAGCCGAACGGTCTAGGCACTATTCGCGTCACAGAGATCCTGGCAGAGATCCAGACATTCAGACAGAGAGAGATTCAGACAGACAGAGATCCAGGTAGAGGGAATTTCAGCTTTATTATTAGTAAAGGTTACAGTAGGATCTCAAAAATCTGAACGACAAAATCCGAAGTCTTATTTCAAAGTTCTCTCAGGTAAAAATCAGCGATTGTTTAAAAACAGTTCAAGTTCGTTTTACCTTACAGAAATTAGTTCAACTTTGCGTGAAGTTGGTAAATTTTAAAGAAATTTATCCAGTTTTCTTTGTATAGTTTCAGTATAATAGCTCATTATAGGGTACATACAGTACTGCAAGTATTTATATTTTTTATGCTCAGTAAACAACAAGTGTTAAATTTTGCTAAAAATGTCATTACATATTATTGCGTTATGTATTGTATTTGACGTAAACCACTTTGATTAAATGGCATACTGTTTTCCTAAACAGTATTTTCTTGGTTATTTTGGAAAATCCAAACAATTTGATAATCCGAACTACCTATATTCCATATTAGATTCGGATATTTCATGTTCTTATGATGTAAAATTACTGTCCAAAGTTAATTTTTTGCTCAACTATAATGCAATTTATTTTATGACTGTTATGTTGATTGCATAGGAAAAAAAATGCGAAATTCTTGCAAACACAAGTAAAATATTCAGGATAGGTTAAATTATTTTTTGAAATATATCTAGTTCCTCAAATACTGCTTGAACATTGAAAGATATTTTAGGGAATACAGTGCTACCTGTAAGTACCAGCGCAGCCAAATTTTCCTTTTTTTTTGGGGGGGGGGGGGGGAGGGTCAAAACAGTTCTTTCCGCAACCACGTTACGTTTGCAAACGGTGTGAAAAGCAAGAGTTTTGTGTCGGGATTGACCCCTAAAATTAGAAAAAAAAAAAAATAATAAATACACGATCGAAGTTACGCAACTAATATTTTCAGAGAGTAAATGCGCTACGTATATAAATTTTCAAAAGTTTACCAATCTCTCCGTAAATATGATTTAACTGTTATTTGACCAGAGATCTAGTATGCAAGAAATAATTACTGAACTTCGACAATGAAAGTACTTTTATGCTGGTTGCAGACACTGACAGATCAATCGCTTGCCACCAATTAGCAATGAAGACTTGCACGTGCTCATAGAAAAAAGATTTTCAGTTCCACCCCGAGAAAAGAGAGAAAAAAAAAAAAAAGAAGAAGAAAAGGAAAAGGAGCTGTGGAAAAAAAATTATATTTCAAAACGAATAAGTCATGAATACCAAGATATACGTGTTATTATCTTGTTTTTGAAACTAACTCATGTAAATTAGTACTATTTTGCTTATTCTCCAATTGCGAGTTTTAATGGTGTAATACAATGATTTAATTTTTGAAAGTATATTTCCTTAAAATAAGACGATTTTCAAAAACAATTAGTGATTGGCTGTTGAACTTATAAATTAAAAGAAGAAAAAATGCGTAATTTTGTAAAAGGTGATTTTGCAAAAGCAATTTTAATACGTAGTATTTAAGACGACTTGGCGTGTTTTGATACTGAGTTTGTTTGTGGAATAAGAAAGTGCCGGTTTCGTTTTTGAAATCGGTAATCGGAAACAACCGCGAAGTTATTGTTTCCCGATCTTCAGAGCCACACAATGAGACGAACACCTTATGTGGAACGTAACTTCTTGCTTCTCTTTCCTCTTCAGATGTTTTCTTCGGCAAAACAGCACGCTGAGTGTCAATCAAGCGACACGAAACTCCTCCCCCACAAACACATGCCCCGCCCAGTGACGCAACCAAGGCACCTACCCTCAGCAAGAGTCACGTGACGCCAGCAGAGAACGTCGCCAAGGCAACGTCACGTTTCACGCAACGCGTCATCCCCCCCCTCCTCCGCGCGCAGGAGCGGAAAAAAAAGAAAGAGGAGAAAAAGAAAAAGAAACAAAAAAAAGGAGCCCCCAAACATCCGACCAATAGGCTCGGCGGATCGACGCGCCAATCAGACGACGACTTCACTCGGCCGCCCCGAGAACGATATCACGGGAAGGCGGCGGCAAAAGCGGGATCGAACGGTTACGGTGAAGATCCGTAGATCGTCTGCTCGTTCGTTTGCAGCACACGCACTCCTTTGCATCTCAACTCAGCTGGGTAGGTTTTGTTTTGTTCGATTGCGGCAATCGAAAGTTTTGTGTAGTTCTGCTTTGAAGAACTTGCTGCATTGAAGAAGCTTCTTTTTGATGATTTGAGAACATGTGACCAGCGAATTTCAGAACAGAAACATCTGTCACCAAATAGAGTTTCTCAATAGAATTCACCGGAGTGCCCCGTCTTGGAATGCTTTCTCCTTGATAAAAAAGAATAAAAATTAACAACGTGGAACATTTTGACTGAAGCATTCAAATTCGATTACCAGTAAATCAGCTGCATATTAAGCGCTTCTTCTCCAAGAAAATGTTATAAATCATTGGAATAAATAATTCATGAAGATTTCGTTCATCAATTAGCAGAAGTGTTTTTGTGAAGCAATAACCCTTGCATATTTATATTACCATTGACCTCTAAAATCTCCAAATATTTGAGTCCATTTTCGAAAACTCTTGAAAGCAAGATCTCAATTAATTTTATTTCATGTACTGTCAAGACTGAATTTTTGCATACATTAATATCATTCGGCAGAGGAGTTGAATGACCAATCGTTATTTTTGCCTCCTGCTTAAAATTTTGAATAGGCAAAGAATGTTTAGGTCGGTGTGGAGTGAAATTTAGAGAAAAGTCTAAATTGGTGATTACATAGATTAGAAATTATTTTCCTGATTTTTTCGAGTGCTTCTAAAGGGTTATACTTAGTTAAGCAGTTTGGAAAGTGGTAGTTCCAGAAGTGAACTTTGAGGTTTTAACTGGTGACAAGCGCGTAAAAAGTGATATTGTCTGAAGGTAAACTGCCATTGAAGATTCGTTTTCGCTCTGCATTTGTATGAACAGAATCAGGTGCTGGAAGTAACTCTAGTTTATTAAGGCTGAAAAATAAAAAGAAAACCAGCTGATCAGCTGTTGAAGAAAGACTCTGATTGGTCATAAGTAAGGTGATCTTAAGAGGAAGCGCTTTCCGATCTGAAAAAATAAAATAAAAAAGCCAAGTTCATCTTAAAGTCAAACTGACCTAAGTGGTTGAAGTTCAAAGGTGACAGAGAGAAAAAGAGATTGGTCGGAAGTGGTGTCAGGCAGAAGGACTAACCAGTGGATGCGCCGTGTGTACTGATGCGAAGCAGTGAGTGAAGAACTGGTTTTTGGAGGCGAAAGCTTCGGAGTTGTTCCATCGGTGTCGGCGGCGTTTCGCTCGTTCCCTTCCACAATTGATCTCCATGGCATTATGGCCACCAGCCCTTCCAACCCGTACAACGCGGTAATCCACGAAGGCATGCAGGTGGCGACCTCCCAGGCCAGCTACGGACGAGAGCCCCCGGAGATGAAATACATGCCGCCGCACCAGGGCGGCCCCAACGGGCACGCCCTGGCGCCGCACCACCAGTGGGTGGGCCTGCCCCCGCACAGCGACCCCTCACCGTGGTCCTCGGGGGGCGGTGGTGGCGGCGGAATGGGGCTGCACCAGGACATCAAGCCGGGCGACATCCACCCGGGGGCGCTACACCACCGTCCGCCGCAGCACATGGGGGCGCCCTGGCACCCGTCCTCCCTGGGGGGCGGCCACCACATGAGCCCCAGCCCTAACGGCAGCCCCCCGCTGCAGCACCACTACGGGGCCATGAACGGGATGCTGTCCCAGCCGCAGCTGCACCCGGCCATGCGGGAGATGACGGGCCACCCCGAGGCGCACCACCCGCACCACCACCCTCACCACCACCACCAGCACCACCACCCGCACCACGACGAGCACCACCTCCTGGACCCGAGGCACCACCCGGACGGCGGGTCCGAGGAGGAGGCCCCCAGTTCGGACGACCTGGAACAGTTCGCCAAACAGTTCAAACAGAGGCGCATCAAGTTAGGGTTCACCCAGGCAGATGTTGGTCTCGCCTTAGGAACCCTCTACGGCAATGTGTTCAGTCAAACAACCATATGCAGGTAAGTCCCGTTTCCCGAAATCTCCTATTGCAATTTTAATCGTCAGGTTTAAGAAGGGAATGAAGACCAAAAAATGGGAAAATTTCTTAAACTATAAATTATCTCCAAGCGTTGCTCTACATGTCAGTGGTGAAAAAAAAGTAAATAAAACCAGTCTATAAAGGCAGATATAGCAAAAATTTGATGGTCATTGAATGAAAACTCGACCACTTATACAAATGAGTTCGATTTCTCAAATATTTGGTTCTTGGACTTATTCCCTTCTTAAACCTGACGATTCAATTATGTTGCTATCGAAGCCAACTTGCAACTTTTTGTGTGTACACCATGTATTTTTTTCCTTTCTGAAATCAAAATCCTCAGAGACCCACTTGTTCAATTTATCTGACCATTTATAACCGATAAACCAAGAAATTGGTAGGTGCGAGGTCTCTGAGGGTGTCATCTTCCCATTGCGATTGCAATATCTTCGCCAAGTCCTGATTTCGAATATTATCTAACCTGTTGTCATCAGCTAAATTCGAATATTTGGCTAATATATTTTGAACGCGATGACCCTTTGTGACAAAAACCTTTAAATGCTAAAAGGGCAGAAAAAGTTTCCTTACAATGGTGGATCTTTGTTTGAGTGGAGGGATGCTTTATCCAATTGACTGGTCATCAGGATTGTATTAACCATTATGCAAAGTAACCACGTGCTTGCAACTTCATGACTAGGAAGAGTCCCTTCATAATGTTTGCTTTGGGTGTGTGGAGAATTTATGTATTGTTTTGCTAAAAAGTGTTTTTATTTTAAAATCTATTTTTGCTTTTACCAATTTCGTTTTAAAGATACATTTAACTACTGAAAAAATTAATCACATGTCCTCTCAGTCATTATTTGGCTCTGTTATTGTGTCATGAGATATAATTTTACACCGCTAAGACAAACATATTTCCCCCTCAAATTCCTGTTTGGAAATAGTCTGGTTGTAGAAAAAAGCGTGTATAAATCACCTAAAACAAAAATGTAAGATGCTTTTTCATTTTAGCCTAACATAATGCCTTAGAGTATTTATAGATAGAGACGGTAAACATTGATTTGTTTCTTTCTATCAGTTTTAATTAAAAATTCTTTCTAATGAGGTTCATTTAATTGAACGAATCTGTTCATTTAAATGAACCTCGTTTATAGTTTAGTTTATTTTATACACGTTTCGAATATAGAAGAAAAATATACTTTTGTCATCTTGATATTCGCACTCTATGTGAGAAACCATTTTTGATAGTGCTGGGTAGCGAAATGATGAAGGATAAGAAAGAAAGAGAGAGAACGAACGCAAACTCTAAACGCCCAGCCCCCTTCAAATATTAGTCAAAATGGGTATCTGCATAATTAGAAAGTAATTCTCCACCAAAAAAAATCATTCTGAACGAAATGCAATAATAATGTTAAAAATAGTGAAATGTAATGCTTACAAAATACAGAATCAATTTCAAGACAAATTATGCATATATATTCGTTTACAGAAATGTCTAGGAATGAAATCAACTTTCTATCGTACTTTAAACTCTGCGGTAGATATTTGGGAATAGCTTTAAAATGTTTGCTATGTAATTAAAAAACATCTCCACGTTTCTAACCATGAACACTTTATTTCATCTTTTTAAAATGTTTTCGGGGTAAAAAGGGAAACTGTTTTTGGTACTGTTTGTTGGAATTAGATAAAAAAAATATTTTTTTCCTCAGGAATACGTATTTATATAGAGCTTCTGTGTAGTAGAATCCCTCAAGCAATTCCCTTTGAGTGCACGAATTTCTGAAACACAATAACCCTTAGTTTGATTATATGAATAACTGATAAATGTGAATACAAGAAAATGATTTGTGATTTGCTAGTTTTGACAGGAATGCTGTTTTTCTTCCATAAATTGTGGATATTCACCAATTCTTCCTCGAATTAGCAGTTTAAACTATCGTTGCAAATTGTGAGGGAGGGGGGATGCGTGAACTTTTCACAATACATTACTTATGTCTTTAATATGTATGAAAAAAGTTTATTTCATTTATATTTATTAGTTTGGTTTCGCTTTCATAAAATTTAAGGACCCAAAAATTGTTTTTAAATTGTCAATACTTTATTCTTTTTTAATGAAATTTCTGCAGTCATATGCACTATTCTTAAGGTCCGACAAAGCTCGAGCAAGTAAAAATACCTTAGCGACTATTTTTTCCGAGTAAAAAAATACCTTGGAGACTATTTTCTGGTTTTCCCTGTTGAGTCTAAAAAATAATTTGTCTGACGCCTAAATTTCTTCCATAGAGCCTAAGATTTTACAATTTTTCTTGATCGCTATTCATTTTCTTTATTGTTCTTTCCATCAATTTGCCTAAATACAAAAAAATTGAAATTACAATATTTCGTTTACATGAAAATACGTGTGCTTGAAGTTGATTTCAACCTTTAAAACTCTAAAAATGTCCTCATATTTGCGAAAATTTGCTTTGCAGTTTTTTTTTTGGGGGTTTCTCTTTCCTTTTATTTAGTTTCTTAGGCGCTTTTATGCTAGCGATCATCTAACCATACTTATTAAATACTGTAAATCTATAACACAAGCGTTATAATAGTTTTTGAGACTCTCTTTTCCGTCTCGTATGAAAAAAGAAAACATTTATTTCGTGTTTCATGTATCAACTGACTATTTTCTTTTGATTCGGCAGGTTCCATAACTGCTTTGAAGTAGTTACCTCCGTTACTATTTATTAAGAATGAAATACTTTGATCTTTTTAAAAAATATTAAAAATTCCTCTCCTTTAAATTAAGAATATTTTAAATTGATAATTTCTACAAGAAAAAAAAAAAGATTTTTCCTAGTTTAGTGGCGAAGGAGTCGCTCATAACTGTTCTTACTTTACCATGCTACAACCGGCAATGTAAATTAAACCCAAGGTTCTTGGGGGAGGTTTTATCCTCTGCCTGATAGCAATACTGAGTAATATGTCTCTCCCATACCATCAATTGAAATAGTTTTTCTTTCTATCGAACTTTTTTTTTTTGTGTGTGTTATAAACTGTGATGAAGGTTCATGTAAAATGTAAACAAATCGTAGCATAACCTATTATTTATTTTCTTTTGTTTTTCTCTTCCTGAATAATCATCTACAATTCATTCTTGCTTATCGTTTGTTTTATATCGATGTTGAAGTTCGTAAGCTTTAGAAATGACGGGACAGTATTTAAAATGAATAATTGAAATTTTCCGTTAAAAAACATAAAATCATAGTGACAGCTGTCTGTAACATTTTTATGATAACGATTATTGTAAATCATAAGCAGCACTTTCTAAAAGAAAGGATCATTTTTAGTAATATACAACTTTTTGTTAGGAAAGACATTATTTTATTATTTGCTTTGTTCCAAAGCTTTCTTTTTTACGTGATTCATCTATTTAGTTCGCTTGTAACCAATCATTCGCAGTTTAAAAAAAAGTAATGTAACTACTAATGCTCCATTTGCTCTGTTTTTACTAATTGTACTTCAATTTTAATCAATCATTCGCTCTTTTAAAAAAAGCAGTGTTGCTCAGAATGCTTATTTTTTTAGCTTTTGAAAAGTTTGTTTAAAAGTGTCGAAGCTGACTATCGTTTATTGAACATTTCTTCAGTGTTAGAAGTTTTACTACTAAAGATTAAAAAATGGTCGTAGCGTTGTCAATTTATAACTCTTTTACTGTCCAATTTCAAACCATTCAATTACAAAACTGATTGAAAATTGTTAATAAAATGTAAGTTGACCAAGTCCCTTGATTTAAAATTTAACAAAAATCAATGGTGACATTTCTGTTTATTCACTCAATTAGCAGAGATTGTAAGACACTGCACAAACGTTGAATATTTATGCTTAAGCATAAAGACAATCAAACTGTTTCGGCCGAAATTACGAACCATTTTTAGCATTGTAATATATGTGTTTAATTATTTCTTCTGTCATTTAAAAATTATTCTTAAACTGTTTAACTTTAAAATACATTTTATTCAAATATTTCTTCGTCAGAAACCCATTTCAGTCAAGATGAATTGCAAAAAATATTTGTTTGAAAATTTAGTACATTCATTGAATCGATTTTTTTTTTCAAATCAGGATTAAAAACACAGAAACTAATTTGCTTTCTTTGGAGCTTAAAAAGTTATACTTCTTGTAAAACTTATTTTATAATACAGATAGAATAGTCACAAAATTTGCTCTACAGTAAAAGACGTAAAATTCTGCTTGGAAGATTTTACCGCTTGCAAACAGAGTGCTGACAGGAAGCGTTAGATTGGGGTTTTAGTTTTATGCCTTTTTATGTATTGCTGGAGACGATTAAACTTGTTTTCTTAATTTCAAGCTGCTCTAACAATTGCCATCATTAAAATTTTAAGATTGTTTTATTGTCATGCCTGATTTATGCATTTTTATCCTTATTTTTTAAAAACTAGTTATCTGTTTTTCAATAAACCAAACCAATTTATCTTGAAACTCTTTGCTCTTCAGGCCTAAAGATACTTTTTACGTAATTTACGCATCTTGCTGGGGAAAGTTAAGTTTGCTGAATTTCTTCAATGTTTCCCTAAAAAATAAAGGCAGCATGTCACTTAGCAAATTTGACTTACCTTCACTAGCGCTGCCAGAAACACCTTTTGGAAGGGGTTTTTGATCAAAAATCCCTCCTAGAGGGTTTTTTTTTTTGATCAAAAAACTTTCTGGAGGGATTTTTTTTAATCAAAAATACCTTCAATAGGCGTTTTTTGATCAAAAATACCTTCTGGAGGGGATTTTTGATCAAATCAGTCCTTTCATATGCATTTATTACTGTATTAGCATTTGAATTTATATTAAACTCAATAACTCTAGGGGGTGTTTTCACCCCCCAAGATCCCCCCCCCCTTCGCTGCGCCACTGCTTACCTTTAAAATATGTCAATGTATGCCCCATTTGACACCTGTAACTTTGAAAAATATATTAAATGTCGTTTAAAATAAGAGTCCCAGATGTATATCCCGTTCTCTACTTACAAAAAGAACGGAATACCCAATATAGATAACTTTAAAATTTAGTACTTCGTGTCCTTTTTTGTATATTTTAGTTATTTGAATGCGGAATCAAATCTGGGCTTTTGGGAAAAATCACTGATATGCGTTCAAACATTTTGCCAATTTATGCTAAATTTTGTTCCTAAAATGTCATTTGAGAAAGTCAGTAAAGAACATTTAAAATATCAATTTTTTAGAAATTTTTCATTGCTTGTATAGCTCTATATCTGAAATCAGATTTTTTTTTTCATAACCACTGCAAGCGTATTTCCCGTATTGAAATCCGCGAATACCCCTCAAAAATTTAGTCAAGGTTATCTTCGCCGTCAAAAGCTTATATATATATATGGCTCACGGCGCCATAGTCTTTTTTCGTTATTTTGCCGATTTCAAATTAACATTTCCAAAGTTCCATAGTTCGCCTGCATTTAGTAAAATCATGTGTATATTCCATTTAAATAATATGTCTAGTAGCGATCTATTTCCTAAGATCTGTGATACCGAAATCTTATAACTATTAAATAAGTCCCATACTATGTTCAGCTTTAATATGAACATTTCGTTGCATATTGACTTGCCAGTGGTTGATGCTATATTTTATTTATTTATTTTTTATGCTGCCTTTTATTATAATTTGATGCTTATTTGCGCATCTTTGCATCAAAATATAATAAAATTAAATACCACTCTTTGCCACTAGTAGATTGGCGTCACTTTCTGTTACATCATACCACTATTTTTTAGTGTGTATTCCGTGTCGATTGGATTGTGAATAAGAAGGTTACGGTTTCTCTTGATTCTCCTAAATCCTGACTCTACAGCAAAAACATTTGTGTAGGTGTCAATACGTGCTTTTAATAAATGATTCCCTTGTTTTAGTTGATCTCTAAAATTATTAAAATTTGAAAGAAAAAGTGATCTGAAACCAAAGTCTGCTCACAGTCTTAATATATTAGTTTTATTTGTTAAAAGAGGCAGTAAAGTATGAAGGTAGAATAATTATGCCTCCCGTTATGGGAATCCTGAAATAGCTCTATTGTGCTCAATATTTTATCTGTGAATGGCGATATCTAAAAGTACACGAGTCGTATCACACACTCACTCGTTCCTTATTTGAGTTTTCATGTGCATTAATTTGAGTGTATGAAATTTGTTTTAAAAATTTGGTTATGCTTGTTTTTTTCTCTTGCAAACTTTTGCACGTCATATAAAAGTAAGAGGTAAAAAACTTGATGACTTACTTTCTATAAATCTTAAAACTTTTATCCGAAAAGATATACTAAATATTTTTATCTGTGAATGGAGATATCTAAAAGTACACGAGTCTTACCGCACTCACTCGTTCCTTATTTTAGTTTTCGTGTTCATTAATTGGAGAGTCTAAAATTTGCTTCAAAAATTTTAGTTATGCTTGTTTTTTTCTCGCAAACTTTTGCACGTCATATAAAAGTAAGAGGTAAAAAACTTGATGAATTACTTTCTATAAATCTTAAAACTTTTATCCGAAAAAATATACGTCCGCATGAACTAAAAACAAACGATGACAACAGATTGCCTCCTCTAAAACATCGCACATTTCTATTAGGTATCTAAATATCAAGCGATGAAGTTCCCATGAGCCGCATAACTTTTTATGATTGCTGCACTCTGTGTCAGGGAAAAAAAGAGAGAGAGAAAGAAAAAAAAAGGGGGGGGGGGGGAGGGGAAGAAGCGAAGAGCAAATATTCATTGAAAAACGTAAGAAGTTAATCTGCTTCACTTATATCTTTACGTATTATATATTCGGTATCACATACATATCGAAAGACCGATTTTGAAAGCTAGTATTTATGGCTATGCTTATACAGTAGCAAGGAAAAAAAAGAGGCATTGACTTTTCGCAAATCCTAACGTATTTTTATACTGTATCTTAGATAAAAATAATAATAGTTAATAACGTTTATGTGTGAAAATAATAGTTTTGATTCACGAAACTTCTCTGAACTTAACTATTGCTATATTTGGTGTATATATTTAGATGCTATTGCATCATGTCATTGAAAAAAATATTCCGTTTGTTAATTTCGTGGAAACTTTAAGTACAGCTTATACCATCCCCCCCCGTACGGTAGCATCACAATATTTACTATTTAGGTTAGGCAAAGTGTTGTAAATAAGCGTTAAAAAACCAAGGCTAAGTTGGGTTGACAGCTAACTCTCCCTTGCTGAGCCTCTGATTAAAACGATTATATGCGTGTTTATTGGAAAGTGAAAAAAAAGTACAATAAATTTTATAAAAAATGTGTGCTTCCCATAATCATTGAAAAATTGTTTAATCTTTAAAAAATTATACATATTGAACTAAAAAAAGGAATGATGTGTGCTTGTTTCTCATAAATCTTAACGCAAGTTTTATTTTGTATTTTTTTCCCATGAAGGCGATGAAGCTCGCTTGCTTCTCATAAATCTTTTCGTTTCTTTCTTTTGGTTTTCTGAAGAGAATTTGAAACGTTTTGTTGAATAGTTTACAAAACGTCTCCTAACTGCCAAGTTTTATTTCGATCCCGTAAAAAGTTTAAATATTTTGCTGTAATCAGGATATCAGAATTGTTGTTAGTTAAAGGAAGAAGTGGAAAAGGAAATGAAAAACTCCACACACTTCTGACTAATTATAGATGGCGTTTATGCCGTATTTACAATAAATTAAAACGGTTGGTGAGAAAACTTAAGAAGGTAGTTTCAATCTCACAACTCTTTACATATGTTGAATTTTATATCAATAAATCTCACTAATTACTCCTTTTGCGAGAGAATCCTATAGATTATGCAAGCATGAGACATTGTAAATATAGCAAATAACTGGAAGAAAGTTAAGATTAAGTTCATATGCTTTCTAATGAGTTTTTTTTCATGTTTAATTTAATATTCTGCAAGTATTTTACATGATTAAATAAAAAATCAGCTTAAAAAAAGGAAAATTTGAAAGGGAAAATGTTTTTACGTTTTTAATAAATCTTTATTCATGTTTTACTCGGTACGCTAAAGATACTTTAAGCAATCAATGGAAAAATCTACGAAACTTTAGTCGCATTGTTCCTAATGTATAATTTTTATTGTTAATCGTACAAAAACCCGAACATTTTTTCCCCTTTCTTTTTGCTGTGCATGTCCCATTGTTAATTACTAGATAATTTTTACAAAAGAGAAAAAAAAAGAAGAAAATGTTAAGGAATTAAAACTACTTAATGCATTGCACAGCAATATTAAATAGATACCTTTGTGCACAAAAATTAAACTAAGAAATAACAACATTTAATTGCACAAAAGTGCAGATTACTACACTTGTTCCGGGGTTCAGGGAATCCCATTTTCATTGAAAAATAAGAGAGCTTATGGACGGATGCCTTTTCATCCATACACTCACTTATTTTGCATGAAAAAAAAGGGTTCCTTGTAACCCCGAAACACGTGTATGCAATAATCTGCAATTTTGTGCAATTAAGCGTTGTTATTTTTGATTTGACATTTCATAATAATTTGATCAAATGTACAGATTTTAATTTTTTATACATGTTACTATGAAAGCCCGAAATGTGGTAAATGGCGACATTAGGCGGTGAATGTCAACATTCATAGACCAACGATGTCGGCGAAAGGACCAACTTTTTTTTGGTAAACGCCACTGAAAGTCGATATTTGCAAATTTCAGTCTTTCACGTAACATATATACAATATTATTTACTCATAATTTAATCCGTATTCTGAAAAAAAATCAAATAAGATTTATTCAGCGAAAGGGGTCGTCCATAAATGATGAAAATAAAATAATAAATGCTTTGGAAGGGGAGAGGGGTTTCTGAGGGGGTATAAAAAATGTGACGTCACGCCTCAAAACTATTATATGCTTATGTAATACAGTGTGACACAAGAGAAGGAGGTAATGAGAAGTGGGACTTTTTGCTGAGGGAGAGGGGGAAAGGAGAGCTCACACAAAAATACTTTATGTTTCATAGTTTTTTAAGCTCAACTTATCATTTACTGCTCAAAAACCTCTACATTAGTAACATAAAAAACACCTCAAAATAAATTTCCATTTATTGAGCTCTATTGCTGAAAAAATGGAAGAACGAATTCACGCACAGAATGTCTCTTCTTTCATAAACTAGAAAATCGTCCGTCAAAGTATGACGGGTGAAAATTGCTTTTACATTTCAACGAAGCCACTGCCCGTTTGGTGATATTTTGATATTTGAAATTTTAACCTTTACTCCAGTGGATTGACCTGAACTCCAGTAGATAGCTTTCATTGTTGACCGCATCTTCGTTTCTTCATTTCCCTGAAATGACACAATCTTACCAGTAAAACAGTTAAGTTACCGGATCGAGTTCAGCCTTGTCACAATAAAGCCTTTCCCTGCATGTTAAACATTACCAAAACATATTATCAAATTATCATGCCATGGTGTTAGTTTCATTGTTGAAACACGCGCGTTGCTCGATCATTGGCTATTATATAGGTGAAGATTCTGCTGAAACTTCTACATATATTAGCTAGTTTATTTGACCGAGTGCAAAGCATATCATGTCACGAATTCGGCATTCTGATCTGATTCATCAAATTCTATATTTAAATGTCGAATTTTCCAGAAACCGATATTGTCGTTGAGAGATTGACTTTTCGGACAATTTTTTTTAAATCATAAATGTTCAATTTAGACCATCTATTTTGTTGTTGAATCTCTCTTCTTTCAGTTTTTATTTTAAAAAAAAATGCGGCATAATTTTGGAATATTGACTATGGCACATGACTAAGCAATCTAGACGTAATTTTAATTCAATTAAGTTTATTTCTTAAAATTCTGTTGAAAGTCGAATCATTTCAAAAAACTCATTAAAATTTTGTTCAATTGTTGCAACATAATCAGTCACTTTTTGACTCATTATCGCTCCATCATCAAACACTAATTGCATATCAACTTGGTAAAACATGCATCCCGTATCACAGGAATAATAATCAAACTTTTAGAAATAATTCTTGTGGAAAAAGGAATAAAATAATAATGATGTAGTAAGCCGAAATTTAAAATTAGCGATATTTTATTTGTAATTTCGCCAATTTGGTTATTACGCAGCACGATAGCTGGAAAGAAATTGAATCAATTGAGCTACGGTGTATAAAGTATGATTCCTTTAACGCGAAACGTAAATATTTCCCCCGTAGATCCCCATTGAGCCAAGGGGACCGAATTGCCTGGGGCTGCGTTAAGCCAACGGTACTTAAATCCCGTCGTAAGGTTCAAATCGATTTTCTGTTTTCACCATATTATTGAAATAAATTTTGTCTTCTTTCCGTTCTTCCACATGAAGAAATAAGTAAGTTTTAGAGAGTAAATGTTGGAAATGATTTAAAATATAAATCTTCTAAATGCTCATTAGATAATACAAGGAAGGAAAAGAAAAGAAAAGGGGGAAAAAACCTAGTTAATCCTTACCGAAGACCAAGGACGGATCCAGAAATGTTTCAAGGGAGGGGCAATTGATTTTTATCTTTTACTTTTTATAATGTAAAATGTATTCAGATTCACAAAAGTGATCACAAAGGTTTCGAACTTCAATTCCGAAACATTTTCGGGGTAGAGCCCCAAACCTCTCTTCATAATATCATTAAAACTCGCCTAAAGCGCATTTTTTGAACTTAAATATCGAAAAATTATTTGTGGAAAGTCCCTCAAGGGAGGGCGGCGATCGCCCCCCCCCCCCCCCTGTATCCGTTCATGCCGAAGATTATAAAAAATTAGCTGCTATATCTCACTTTTTTAAGGCAGAATTTTCAATTAAAAAAACCTCACTCAGTTTGTAATCTGTATTACAATAGTAAAAAATTCAAGGAGATGAGGGTGTTCTTTCTATTTATTTAAAATCAATGTAATTTGTTGTAAACAACGCTAGAAGTCAAAATATATTAATATAGTCCTTCAAATTATTGCTGAGTACTTTCCATTACATTTTTGTAGGATTTGGTGAAATTTAATGTCTAATCTTGCTTTAATTTGACAAAGGGTATGATTTATACAGCGCTGAATGAACAAAGTGCCGAAACAAACACTTGCATTTTCATTAGATTTAACTATGCTGAAGTCTACCAACATTTGCCGTGGACATGGGGCATCTTTGGACACAATTGATTTGTTCATATGTTTGAGATTATTGTCACTAAAACCTTAGTAAACTAAACTACGTCAAACTTGTTGAGGGCTCGACGGTAACGGAGGACAAAAAATTGTAAACTTTTAAAAACCGAAAATTTTGGAATAACTTCTAAATTTTGGAACAAAAGGTGCCATGTTGTATTAAAATGTGAAATTTTAAATTTTGGGACAGAATACAATTCGTTAGCGAATATTAAACTCAAGATATTTTTTAGAAACCTTAATACTACAGGGGGAGAGGGGGAAAATGCTGGATAATTACCAAAACAGCAACTCTAACTTGAAAATAAAGAAGGCTGCGATTAGTTACATAATTTTAAACGAAAGAGGTTAAATTTGCATTTTTTCATTCTTCACTAGGCTATGAACAGGACAACATAGTGATGACTATCGACCCATTGCCACACAGCTGAGTAGTAAACTGATTATTTTTTAAAGAAACCCTCAGAGAAAAATCGTATCAATACTGACGATCTGATTTTTAATCAGAAGTTGATACGAATCTGTAAATGGTTATGTTCTGAATTACCGCAGAGTTCTTCTCTGCTGAATTATCCTCACTGACAAAACTGAAAGTGGAGGAAAGCTGATATCGCTTTGATCGTCTCAAATTCCTTTTAAAAAAGGACCGAAAGTTTCTTGGTTTGCCTGTTTTAATCGTCATTGATGTCAAAACCGTCCAAGCTCAGGGTTTTTTTTAACACATCTGTATTTAAAATACCTGCTATAATAGAACATGTATGAGAAAAGAATAGTTTAAATAAAAAAATACTTTAAAAGCTTCAAGTTTTGTTTGAAGCAATGCTAAAAATGAACAATTTTAAGAGGATAAACTAAATTTCCTAGCATAATAAAAAGAAGAAAAACCTTAGCTCAAATAAATAATGGTTATGTTCTGAATAACCAGAGTACTTATCCTCATTGACAAAATTGAAAGTAGAGGAAAGCTGATATCGCTTTGATCGTCTCACATTCCTTTTAAAAAGGGCCGAAAGTATTGCATATTTTATATTACACGTTTCCCCTAGCAAAGCCAGCCTTTACCTCCCGGGGGGGGGGGGGAGATCATAGAACTCCTTACGGGTATATAAAATACTACTATAACTAGGATTGGCAGTATGTGTTGAAAACAAGGGCTCTGGGGTTAGCTTCCTCACCCTCGTTGTGTCTATACGCGCTTCTCTTTTGTTAAACAGTTTTTCGTTCTTTACTATTTGAGATTTTACACTCATGTATTTCATCTAATTTTTGCTATAATATTTTCTATTCATCTTTTATTTACTAATTTATTATGTCAATTTATTACGTCATTTCTTTTTTCATCATATTTATTCACTTTTATTGTAGACGCCGTTTTTTCTCGTCTTTTCATTTTTATGAGCCCGCATTTATTTATTTGAGCTAAGGTTTTTATTCTTTTATTTATATTAGGAAATTTAGTTTATCATCTTAAAATTGTTCATTTTTAACATTACTTTAAAAAAAAAGTTGAAGCATTTAACGTATTTATTTATTTAAACTATTCTTTTTTCATATGTGTTATGTTCCCCTTATTTCTTAGAAATTGCTTGTTTTATTATTTATTCACGCTTTTAACAGAGCCTTTTTTTTTCAATTTTGTGTACTGATGAACTAAAATTATTTAACTCTAACGTTTTCTTTAAAAACTTTTGTTTATGTTATTTGCCAGACAACTTCTTATTTTACTATGATCATATTTATTCATTTTTTAAACACTATTGTTTTCAATTTTTCGTTTTTGAAATCTTACAATTATTTGTTTAAACTAAGTCCGCGCCCCTCAAAAGCCAAAAAACTTAAATTTCTCATATTCATGCCAAGATAGGTTATTTTATTAAAATTACATTTATAAACTCTACTAACGGTTTTTTTTAATGTAAAAATTTATGAAAATTTTTATCCAAATTCTTTGTTATCTGAAACTTCTCTCTGTTCTCATCTGTAGTACTTTTGATAGGTCAGTCCAGCAAATTGAGATATATTGCTTCATATTTTTTTGTCTGGGCAGATTGCTAGGAACCGTAAAAGATTTTAGATCTTTTACCGCATTGACTACACTACTGTAGAAACACACCTTTTGAGATATTCTAGTAGTCCTGGTCGAAACCGTTGAAAAATTAGAAACTACAACCAGTTTTAAGCTTCATAAAGATGAGGGGAAGCTGAACTTTTTGTGGGGACTGAAAACAATGGCAATATATAAGTAGCTGACAAATGGTGTTGGGACAAATAGTGAAACACATATATGATACTGTGAAAAACAACTTTTAATATCATTGTATTCTCACTGCCAAAATCTAATACGGAAAGAAAATTGTTAATTTCCGGATGCCAATCTGAATCCACATCATAGGGTCTCTGAAAATAACATGCTTCTCAAACTCTTATTTTGAGAGAAAAGACAAAATCCCCCCCATGCCCCCACGCTTTTGCAAACCTTATTTTTGTGAGATCATGTTGCAGCCCCCCTTAAAGCCTTATGAAATGGACATTTAAAACGAAGTTTCATCACGCTTTTTTCAAGTCAGACCATCGTATAATTGATACTATCTGAAGTCAAAGTTCACATTTTTTCTGATAAAAAATTTTTAGCTATTAAATGATAGTTAACCAATGTGAGTAAGTTAAATCAATATTTCTTTCACTATTAATTTTTTTTTGCAATTTTTCTTATTTTTGCTTTACATTAAGCCTTTTTTCATCATTTTTCTCTTGTTTTTAATTTTTGCGCGAATGGTGACTAAGAAGTTGTCACAGCTTAAGAATATGTTTATCCAAAAAAAAAAAAAAAAAAACCGAACAAAAACCTTTTGCAGCAAAATTTAAACTCCTTCGAAAAGAAACTGCAATTTGAATGACTAATTGTTGCTGTCTTGGCAGTTTTAACATATGTTTTGCTCATTAAATTATCATTTATTCATCACTCATTTGGATTTTAGGTTATATGAACTTCATTTTTACTGGGTGGCTTATGCAATAATCAGCACCAAAAATATTAACACATTTTCCGACAAGCCACAGATTTTTCTAGCCGTGAAAATAGTCATTGATGAATTTGGGAACAATTGGGTTACTCGAATTTGCCTTTGATTTTTACTCTCAGCTGCCATTGAATATGATTAAAAAACGAGCCCTTTGACATGCATATCACATCATTTCTTTCGGCTTAAATATCCATTAATGAATTAGAATTCTAAGTAGCACACTAATGACATCTGTTAGAATGCTAAATGTACTCGAAGTTTTTGTTGGGTTCTTTCATCGTTAAAAGAGCAAGACATATTTCTCGTTCTATTAAAGTAACTAATGTTTCATTTGACAGTTATTTTGCTTAACAGTGTTTACTATTTTTACCAGTCGTATATTGAGTCTTGCTACAAGGTTGAGCGTATTAAATAGTAAATTCCGTGCTCTACTTTAAATTTAAATATTCATTAGTTCCATTGAAGATTAACTTGCCTAAATGTATCAGTAGTTTAAGTTGAATGCTTAAAAACTGAGACCGAAAAATTTCAAGTTTCACAACTTACTTCAACTGTTATTCAGCTAAAATATCCTTTAACCCATTTATTAGGCGCGTGAATCTGTCATATGCATGTCCCTAATAAAGGACATCGAACATGTTTGGGCGATACAGGTAGTTAGATGCTAACTTTTGTATTAGTTCAGTAACAATCCATCATGTCACCTTACGTCAATATATCGTCTGAAACATCTAATTTCTTAAATAATTGTGTAGTTTTTACTGACTTTTCTTCATCGCCGGGAAACTGCCATACACTGTAAAAAAAATCCGAAACGTTACTAAGTATTTCCGTGTAACTTTTCGGGATTTCAATGGTTTTTATCCACTTCTTGGAAATATCAAGTATCATTGACAAAAAGTTTCCTGAATTGCTACAAGTTTTCTGAATGCAGACTTCTCTCTGTTGTAAAAAATATTTTTAGCTCCCAGTTGAAAGATTAACTAAAAATGTTTTTAATGTGAATCTAGGGTTCAGTTCGATTACGTCTCGTCCATGCTGATTAAACTCCCCAAGGGATCGAATAAGTATGGACTTCGTAGCTTTGCAAGAATTGCAATCAAGTGAGATACTTAATACTTACCTGCAACTCTGGCTTAGCTTTGGCTATGTTTTGCAGTACTGCTCTTGCCACTCTCTTGACAAATGAGGAAGGTGCCAAGCTGTTATGTTATCCCTATTCAAGTTAACTTTGAAGTTCCAGAGACACGACTGGCTTTAAACGGGAAGATTTATGGATTTTTCAGGAAGGTTACTGAATTTTAGCTGAAAACTTTCCTGGTTTTTGCGAGACATGTTAGTGGTAGAAATTGGGCACAGCAGCTGCCTATTATTTTCCAGGAACGTTTCTGAATTGTTTTTACAGTTTATTTTACATTTAACTAAAACTTCTGTTTACGCTGTTGACTATTAGGGTCAATAAAGTTCGTCACGGTTTATATTAGCTGTTTATCAAATCCCCCACCAAAAAAAAAAAAAAAAAACACGTATTTAAGAGCTATCAGAAGTTTTTTTTCTTTCAACTCAAATATCCTTCAATGCGTTTGAATCCTAATAAGTTGAATAAACCAATCTGTAGTTTTTGCTGGTTGTTAACTTTCGTCCATAAAAGCAACAACACACTTTACAGACAACATGGAATATCCCTTTAATGCCCACTGGATGAGTTTGACTATTTAAATTGCGTAATTTTCGTCACGTTTTTTTCCCAATTATTTATGACGTCTCAAATGAAGTCTGCGCATCTACTAGCATGCCTCGTATTTTTCTAACCTTTAAGATATTTTTCATCCTTTTTACTTCTAAATAATATAAATCTCTTTGATTTCCACCAGCCATTCATCACTTGCCACTGACAAATGATAAAATTTTTTCATCTGGCACCAATAAGTCTTAATTTGTATAATGATATGTATTTGTCAATTAACCTACCATTCATTCTTCTGTTACATCTTCTTCAATTCTGTACCTCAAAGCCAGCCTAACGTAAGTCACATTACGTATGACTTAGTATGTAATTTGACGCATAAGAAGTATAGGACCCACGCCTTTTAAAACTGGTAAATAACTATAAAGGATTTTTCTTTTAGAATTGCGGTCATATGGCTTGATGCGAAAAAGGATTCAACATAAAATGTATTGATAACATGAAAATTTACATTTTTGGAATTACGTTAGTCTGGCCCTAAGGAACAGAATTATAGTTGTATAAGTACGTATCAAACATTTATTTACACCGCTTTGAAGATAGAGCAAGCTTCACGTATTTTTTTAAAAGGCGTTTGTTACTATTATACATTCCTCAATCTCAATTTCAATTGTAAATATACTATTTACTGAAAAAGACAAGTGATAAATAAGAAAACACTGTAAGGTACAATGTAGTAAAAACGCCAAATTGCAGCAAATATGAATGTTCGTGTTGTTAATATTATCTGTATAGAATAAACATATTAAGAAAATAATATTTTTTTTTATTTAGTAACTGTTACTAATAAAGAGTAAAAACTTTTTGCGAAATAATAATTTTGCTTTGCATTTAGACAAAGGAATTGTATGCAAAAATTTCTAATCGCGACGAGCTCCGGACATGTTGAGGAAGGGGGAGGGGGTCGACTCTACCCCCTCTCCCCATTACCCAGGATAGGGAAGGACGTTGATCTTATAATTCTCTATGTTTGCGCACCTGGTAGAACTATCATACAGCAATAAATGTAAATACGCAATTTATTGACATCAGTTACGATTAACGCATTCGGAAAGTTTAATATGGGCTACATGTCGGGTTGCTATATTTTTATAATTCGACCTTATAAATGGGCCACAGTAATTGCGAAGAGTTTTACGTAATAATTCAAACCACAATGGGGTCGTTTCCTTCAGTGAAAAGTACTACTTTTAGTCACTGAAATTGATAGAATAAGCAAAAAAAAAACATGGAGCGAGAAAAACTTTCTTTTTCCTGACACTTAATTTTTAATTATTTTTTTTAAAATGTGCGATTTTGAAAATAAGGCGTGTTCTTTATGACGTCACAAGGGACGTACTTTCGCGCATCTGTCTACCGCGCTTCCACGTTATGATAATCAAGAAGCGATTTAAATATAGCTCTTTATGATTGCTATCAACCATATCGTTGCCAACACATGTGAGTAAAGAAGCAAATTAAATATTGTGCTCTGTGAATGGCATTCCATCATTTGTGATGTCATCGGCAGAAGCGTAAACAATGAAAGTGCAATGAATAAAATATATTTTTAAAAATATTAAACTTCGTCAATTTTTTTAAAAAATGGTCAAATCCTATGTTCTTAAGCATGCTGTTTCAGAAAAAAACATACTTTTAAAATTTTGGAAATGGACCCATTTTGACTGCAATTGCATACCTATTAGTAAATTTCATTGCAAACTAATGATACGGCTTCGAATCCGGTCAAGGCACTGATTCCGGTATGAGTAATTACTTTTCTATAAGTAGTAAATTTAGTTTGATTTATATAATTTTGCGTGATAAAGCGCACTTAAAGTCTCCCAGGTAAAATCTGTTACGAAGTCTAGAGTGAAAGTTATATGAAACTTCCACAAAACAACTCATACCTTTCAATTAGGGTGGTAATTTCAATATTGACTTTATGTTTAAAAAGATAATGTCTCTTTTGCTTCTGTGGGTTATGATTACTAAATAGCCGTAATCGCTACGTTTATGAAGGAAAAGTTTCTCTAACTATAAAAAAATGTTAAAATGCATTATAATATAAAAAAACGCTCTTTTAGTATAAGAAACGCTTGTTGAACATTAAAAAGAAAAAGAAAAAAAAAAAACCTCTTACTGAATATTGAAAAAACGATCGTTTTTTATGTTCACTTACTCGCGCGGTACCCGCACGGCTTCGTCCGTAGTAGAAAATTAAAAGGTGATTTGGTTAGCCTGTATAGTTACAAATAATGGATGATGAATTTCTCGCCAATTTACTATGTTAATTTGCTCTCTTACGTTATGGTAATTTGCTCGTTCACGTTATTGTAATTTGCTCGTTCACGTTATGATAATTTGCTCGTCTACGTTATGATAATTTGCTCGGTAAAATGTTCTTAAAATTGGAATAGAAAAAGAACAAAATCGAATTTTCGAAATATCGCTTCGAGGTGCACACCTCCATGCTACAAACTAATTCTGTTCAAAACTTCATAAAAATCGGCCGAATGGTTTAGGCGATGCTCGTCACAGATATCCATACAGAGATCCAGACATTCAGCTTTATTATTAGTAAAGAAAATGAAGCAAAATTTTAGATTTTTTTAAAAAATAAATGCTTTATCGAAAATGCTATTTAAAAAGATTTTAATAGAAACTTATGATGGAAAAATTTTTTTTACTGTTTTTTTACCATAGTGACTCTACACACAGTAAACAATAGCATTCTCCTCTGTTATTCGCGTGGATTATTCGAGCATTAAAATGTTTTACGTTAAATGCTTAGGCTCTTTAGTTAGTACAATGGATGAGAAGACACCAGACAAAAGCTTTTGTTCGATGTTTTTTCATCCAGAAACTCACTTCTTTTGCGTTGAAAAGGTGTCCATTGTAACGCCAAAACACGTGTCGGCAGTAATCTGCAATTTTTGTGCAATTCGACTTTGTTACATCTTATGTTGCTGTTTACTTTATTATTTATTATTTAAATGCTGTAAGAAAGTCTGAATTGTTATTACCATTGATATCATTATTGTGATTATTATTATTATTATTTTTATACGCTTCGCTCTAAAGCTTTTTATTATTTTTGTTTTGTAAAATTTAAGGCTGATGCCGAAATTATTTTTCATTCGAATACTAAAAAAACTCTGAAAAGAGATAAAAGAATAATATTCCTCCCCAAAGTTTGTTTTTGAAGTAAAATAAAATGTTCTATCTTTGACAAAAACGACTATGTATATTTATATATTTAACTTTCTTTGTCCTCTAAAATTCAAAAATGTTAAAACTACAAAGAAAAAAAAAACATCCTTCCTTCGTATATCTCCGAATGCGTTACGTATAAATAAAGTCAATTTAAGTAAACGTGGATATGTTTTACTTTTTCCCGAAAATTTATCAGAATTGAAATATTTGTATTTTTTCTATAAACTGTTTTGAGTTTCATCCGCCCCCTCCCCAGAAAGGTGTAATCTGGAGTGGACCGCTCCCTCCTTCCCTTTCGTAGTGACGCTTCCGATTACAGTATTTATGATATATCATCTAATTTGTTTGTTCTAAAATATTTAGTTAAAGTAAAGCAAAGCCAGTTTTATTACTTTTTTTTATTGAAATATTTTTGTAAGCTTTGATAGATATCAAACCTTGTTTTAAATGTAAAAGTAAATTTTAATGTTAATTTTTTTTTTTTGAATTAAACCCTCATTACTTTACAGAATGAAGTTGTTTCCTTCAGTCAAAAGTAATACTTTTTTCACTGAAATTGATAGAATAAGCAAAAATACTTTCATTTTCCCAGCAGTTATTTTTTAATTAATTTTTTAAAATGTCCGATTTTTCAAACAAGGCGTGGTCTTGATGACGTCACAAATGATGCTCTTTGGCGCATCTTTCTATCGCGTTTCCACGTTATGATAATCAAGAAGCGAATTAAAATTGCGCTCTACGCTTGCTATCAACCATATCGTTGCCAATACGTGCGAATGGCGACACTGAATGGCATTTCATCATTTGTGATGTCACCGGCAGAAGTATAAACAATGAAATCATACCGATTTAAGTAATTTTTTAAAAATATTAAACTTAATCAAATTATTTAAAAAATTGTCATATCATATGTTTTTAAGCATGTTCTTCCAGAAAACAATACTTTTAAAATTTTGAAAACTACCCCATTATTCAAATTTATTACATTCCCCATCACGAGTCAGGGAATGTATAAATAAACCGGTAAATGTAATAAATATTGAATAATTGATCACGTTTACCATGTTTATTGGTGATTGTGTATAATCCCGGTAATTATATACAATCACCAATTTATCACATTTACCGTAGCATATACATTTTATTATCCGCTAATCTTCATCTTTAATGACTTTTATTTCTTAATAAGTGTTCGTGGAAGCTAAAGAGTTAAGAGAATATTTAAAAGTGACACAGGGGCGGGTTAATGAAAATAAGAACAATGTTCGTTCTCTAAAAAGAGCATTTTTCTGTTGCGTAACCTATTCCTTTAGAATTTCCCAGTATGATAACCTAGAGAAATTTTCGACCATCTCATCGTTTTTATTTCAGATCAGTTGTCGCTCTGAGCACTCCCTCTCGTCTCCAACAGAGCACTAGTTCCCTGAAGTATGACTCCACCAGAAAAGGCAGATTAAAAATATCATTCAATTCAAAAGCTGCCGTCTTGTTCTATATATATGTGTGGGCGATTCTTTTTGTAAAACTGTTAATTTTGTGTAATTTTTGCTCTTGTTGTTCTTTGCTTAACACTTGGCATTTGGCAGAAACATAGCGATGTTTTTCTGCTCTTGCGGTGTGCTTAGTCAACCAACTAAAGTAATTTAATAGCAATTCATTAATCACTTAAAACAGGTTTGCACATACATATTGTTCCGTCTTTTAAGCTTTCTGACTGATTTTTTGTCGTTGTTGTAGAAAAAATATTTAAATCTTAAGTAACCAGGGGATTTTTTTTTTTGCAACATATTTAATCAGGTGGGGTGTATGTGACCCCAATATTATATTTCTTGAGTATCCACAAAACTTAGCAAATTAAAAGTGGAAAATTTCCAACGATGTTTGAATGATTAGTTTATACAAAGGTGACTGAAGCAGTATCGCAAATGACATATATAAGCAAATGAAACCATAAATGTCTACATTACAAAAAGTAGGAATGTAAAACTCTAATGCGTCTAGGGATTAAGATAACTTCCGCTCCTCACCAGTTATAGCTTAAAAAATATTTTGACTCGTCATATATCTAACACTGTCCCACGAGAATCATACATGAAGCGCATAGAATTTTTTTTTTTTTCACCGGACGTTGAGGGTTGTAGTTCTGTATTTTCTTATAACAGGAAATACTGGCGTGGGCAAATGAAGGGCAGTAGCAGCAAATTCTTCATTTTTCATCCTTTTGCACTTTGCACTTTCGTCATCTATTGTACGTTAGTTTCATTGTACAAGGGAGCTTATTTGGATTCCGCTGAAAAAAAGCACGGAAAAAAAAAATCTTCTTCTAACATTCCCCTATTGTATTTATTGGTTTCACAACACATTTCTTCTAATGTCGGTTTCCGCTGAAAAAAAGCACGGAAAAAAAATCTTCTTCCAACATTTCCCTATTGTATTTATTGGTTTCACAACACATTTCTTCTAATGTCGGTTTCCGCTGAAAAAAAGCACGGGAAAAAAATCTTCTTCTAACATTTCCCTATTGTATTTATTGGTTTCACAACACATTTCTTCTAATGTCGGTTTCCGCTGAAAAAAAGCACGGAAAAAAAATCTTCTTCTAACATTTCCCTATTGTATTTATTGGTTTCACAACACATTTCTTCTAATGTCGGTTTCCGCTGAAAAAAAGCACGGAAAAAAAATCTTCTTCTAACATTTCCCTATTGTATTTATTGGTTTCACAACACATTTCTTCTAATGTCTCGTAAACTCATTTCTGAAGATACTGCTCATTACTTGCCCAAGGAAGAAAATTGTATTCTATCATGTCAATACATGTCTGGAAGTAGTTTCAACCAGGCTATATTCTGTTACTATGGTAATTTTACTCAACGGGATTGGGAAAACCTGACTCTAACTCATCATTGTTTCAGCCGAAGGGAGTAGCTTAATATTATGAAGCAGCAAGTGTTGAGAAACATCAGCTATAAGAAGCAAAAACAGTAAAAACCTTTTCATTAAAAGTTAAAATATTTAATAAGTTCCGTTTTAATTTTAAAAAATCTGCTCAAGTTAAATGACTGTTACCACAAAGAATTGCTGTAGGAGTTTTATGCATAGAAATTTTTTAAATCTTTAATAGAAAAAAAATCATTTTTACGTTTGTATTATTTGGTGTCAAACTCCATGGTTAGAAACACATATTTCTCTGTGAAATACACCGCCAGCTCAGTCAATTCCAGCCGAAGACTGCAGTTTCGTGCTCATTAGCACTCATCAGCCCGGCATAGGAGTGACTGAGCTGGAGGTGGAAAACCACATAATAGTATTTAAGTGTTTTCCACCTCTAGCTCAGTCACTCCTATGCCGGACTGATAAGTGCTAATAAGCACGAAACTGCATTCTTTGGCTGGAATTGACTGAGCTGGCTGTGTATTTCATGTATTTCTGCATTAGCCCTGGCTATAGGGCGGTTACTTACTGAATATAACATATTTCTCTGCTATACAGTGTTATAATTTTGTATGCGAAGCGTTGGATTTTATTTGTGTAACGTGAATAGCACACATTTTATTTTTCTTCAACTTTGTACAGAATGATTATGTAATGTACAATATTTTGATGATTTGACTGTCTATATTTTATTCGTAGGTAGAGTACCTGTATTTAAGTGTAATTATTTATGAAATAGAATGATTGCATTTTGTTTCGTGAGCAGAATGAGTATAATTATCGGGAACCATATTCATTAAAGAACGACTCGAAAAGTTCGTATGTACATTTCGTAAATAAAATATACATACGAACTTTTTAATTTCTTAACTCTCTCCTTATTTAACATGTTTAACACATAATATACGGAATATCTAAGGTTTATAGTTATAGTTGGTTGGGGAAGGGGGACCTCTTTTTAGGACAGTTCGCTTTGGAAGCCAAATAGAAAAGTTTGTAACTTACTTGCCCCAATCAATTAGTACCCAGTTACACCAACCAACTTTACTTCATTTTGTTAAAGTGATGACTTTTTAGTATATTGTGACTCATCCAGCCAATAATGACTTATATATCTCGTGGGCTCATTACCTCAAACAATTAATTTCTTTGAATAGAAGTACTGACTTTTTAGTATATTGCGCTGTCAACTCTTCACTGGTGAGATTATTTTTTGTAACGTACGTGGTGAGGTAAGGTGTATGGAACCTCAACGTTATATTTCTTTCGCATTCCACAAAATTAAGGTGGGAACATTTCCAATAAGTTTTTTTTTGTAAATACTACGAAACAGTACAGTAACTGTGCATACATTTTTACTAATAATAAAGCTGAAAGTCTGGATCTCCGTCTCTCTGTTTGGATGTCTGTTACGCGCATAGCGCCGAGACCGTTTGGCAGATTTTCATGAAATTTGGTACACAGTTAGTTCGTAGTAAAGGGGGGAGCACCTCGAGGCGATTTTTCGAAAATTTGATTTTGTTCTTTTTCTATTATATTTTTAAGAACATTTTACTGAGGAAATTATCATAACGTGGACGAACAAATTACCATAACGTGCACTAGCAAATTACCATAACATATTCGAGCAGACTACCATATGCGACCATGGGCGAGCAAATAAACATAGCAAATTGGCGAGAAATTCATCATCCCTTATTTGTAAATATACAGGCGAACCAAATGATCTTTTAATTTTCTACTACGGGCAAAGCCGTGCGGGTACCTCTAGTTATACATAAAAAGCCATACTACAAGGCAGTAAGAAGCAAAGTGATGTAAGTGTTGCTTTGGGACAAGAAATAGCGCTAGTAGCCCTGGTAGGTGCTACTATACAGCGTGACTTTTTTTTTTTAAATGAAAGCCTACTTAAGATTGGAACTTCAAACGGCGTTTTGCTCAAAATTTTAAAACGTCCACCAACATCTCTTTGCTTTTCGCTGTCTGAAATGAAATCACTGCCAAGCGTTTAATTGCTAAACTCCAATTCTTATGGGGTGTAAGACAACTCACATAAAATTAGTTAAGGATTAAAGTAAAAACAGAGCGTACTTCACTTTTGTAAATAACATGACTTGTTTAGCATGTACGATATTTAAGAGATAAAATTCCAGTACTTTTCGCCTTCTACGATCAGTAAATAAAGCGACTGCGTTTTACACACTGGATGACTATTTAGTATGCGCTCTATTTGGTTGGAAGATGACCTTATTTCATTAAGATTCCAAGGAGTTTCACTATTTAACTACGCTAAGTCATTCAAGTTCCATTATTGAAAATTCTCTCGTTTCTTCCGAAGTTACTGGAATACTCTCACGAAGACCAAAATCGTGCTAGTATACTGTTAATTCATCTTCTAATCTCAAATCAACAAAATATCTTTGCTTTATGCCGTAAATCGTTCTGTTGGTCCACTGTTAAGAAAAATCCTGAAATTTTGCGGTAAAAGTTACTGACATCTATATTGCCAGTAACTTTTACCGTAAAATCTATTTTACTGTAAAATTTTACTTCAGAATGAGCGAGAGTTAAAACATGCAACATGCGAGCAGCAGGCTGGATCTCGGGACCTTTGTATTGGCAGGCTGTTTCGCTGACCGCCATACTATTTGGGACGCACCGAATGAGGGGAAATACGGTACTGTGCACTGTAAGTAACTTGTATCAATTGACTTGGTGTATCAATTGGCGCTGCAATCGTTTATTTTTTTCGGTTCAATATTGTGCATTTTTTTCTCTTTTCTGTAAACACTCCATTTTACAGCAATATTTACCATAAAAGTTTTCTGATTTTTTAAGTGTCGTTATTGGGAGCAAAACATTTTGATAATGCTGATAATAAATTTCAGATACAACGAAGCATTCGAACTGTAATAAGCATTGCAACATTTTACAGAAACATCTGTTACGGGACGTTCCACCACTGATCCATCCTTTGTATGATTCCAACTGAAGTGATGTTACGTAGAACGAAGTAAAGTCAAAATTAGAGGTTTAATTTTAGTGTTAAGGAATTGATTTTTTTTGGTCATTTTAAAGGCAATATTGCTTGTATTCGACCAAATCAAATGCTTCGGCCTGATATACGCAGCCCATAGGTCGACGTTGAGTTAAAATAGTCACTGCTTTAAAATAGACTAGCTGCGTTGTCTGGACTACCTCGAAAACAAATGTTGTGTCAAGTGATGCATACGTTCAGCAATCTGGTTAAGAAACGGAAACAAAATGGTGTAAATGGGGGTGTAATCAAAGCCACTAAAACGTCGGGGGATATGAACTGCTTAGAAAGATTTTACATGGTCTTACGTAACTTAACAACAAAAAAGAATAATAGAGAACAAATATACATAGTTTTCCGAGAAAGCCTCGAGACATTTTGAAAATTCATATAAAAGCAACAAATTGACGTACCAATATGCGGTTTGCACCATAAGTTCATGGATTCGAGGATTTTTTATGACATCGTAAATAGGAAGGAAAAAAAAAAAGAAAGAAAAAAGATGTAGCTATAAGTAGTCGCTGTATCGTCACAGTAAGAATTCGTTTTTCATACTGTGATGATACTACCGTTAATGCAACTTACTTAAATTACAGTTTATTTTATTTTCTTTTTCATTTTTTCTTTTTTTTTAAGGTGTCATAAAAAATTCTTGAACCTGTAAAGCATTGTGACGCAAACCGCATATTGACACGACAAATTGTTGCTTTTCTATAAAGGTTTAAAATTTGGCAATTACTTTTCGGACACTATGTACAACTATTTCAGTTACGAGAAAGTTCTCACAACTATTTTTTACAAAATACAGCAGCTGCCATTCTTTTCTTAAATAATTTACTCAATAAGTCCTACGCAGAAGCCACTTCAGCCATTTTTGCATAAATTTGAGCTCTGGTTTTTCCTTTAGATCCATTGCGTTTGATACAAGCAAAAGAAAACTAGATGGAAATTAGAGATGAATGATTATTAACTTTAAAAGATCACGCAGTTTAATTTCCTTACATTTTTTCTTCTTCTAAGTGTAATTCTCTGGAATCGGGAGGGGAAATCACTTTGGTGTTCTGTTTCATGAGATTTATCTGCTGGGTTTCCATATACCTTTAAGAAAAAAACCTAGTTAAGTCCCCCCCTCCCCCACCTCCCTTTTCTCAAAGCAGGTGGGGGGGGGGAGTCACTTTTGCATGAGTTTGAGCTTTGGTTTTTCCGTTAGATCATTAGCATTAGATACAAGTAATAGAAAAATGTATAGAAATTCGAGTTAAATGAGTATCATCGTTAGAGCAATATGTACTTTAATTTTCTTTTTCTTAAATATAACTTCCAGAAATCTAGAAAAAACCCGCTGTAGTATGCCGCTTCCTGAGATTTTAGTGCCGGGTTTTCCTCGCACACTTCATGTGAGATTTGAGACAGAGAAATTCGTATGGAAATTGAATGGATAATATTCAGCTCTGTGACTCAAGATAATACAGTAGGGTGCCAAAAATATTTCGGGTAGCACAACAGATGTTTTTAATGTCTCTAAGCGGTATTTCAAGCGTTGAAAAACGGAAATACGCCTCAAAAATTTAGTCGATAGCATTTTCACGTTTCATACGTTGAGCAAAAACTTAAAATTTTGGAAAATGAATAAATAAATAAATGTAAAGCACCGTTTATACGTTTTTGAAGGGACGGAATGAAAAAAGCGTACAAATGAAAAAACGTATAATAGGTATAGGTTAATGCGTATTAGACTCTGCTGGGACAAATTTAAAAAAAACGTATCACTGATAAAAACGTATAAAAGAGACACGTATAAACGGTGCTTCACTGTTTATACATAAATATACTAAAAATTGGAACTAAAGAAAACTTGTATTTCACTACTTCTATTTAAACAAAACATCAAACATTTTAAATGTTAAAAAGCAAAATAGCATACGTATTTTCCTTGCCTGCTTTTTCCCATTTCTCTCTTAAATTTTGCTTTCTTTTATGGAATTGATCACTTTTTTGATTTTGTTTTCGTAAATTTCACTCCTCCAAAATAAATTTATCTCCTCTAAAAAATGTCGAAAAGTATTTTCGTAGTTTGAAAAAAATCTTTGCTCTATCTCTCGCTGTAGATCATGTAGTTATTATTCCTTTCTTTAAGTGTTTCTTAAGAACAGGGCATGCACAGAGGAGGCGACACTTGTTGGCCCAGGCCCGAGCATGAAGGGGCACGAGATTTTTAAAATGAGGGATGAAATATCTGTTGGGATATAGGGTAAACAATATGAAGGGGGGGGGGGGGGGTCCGAAAAAGTCATTTGTGACGGGCCCCAAAGCTACTGTGCACACCCCTGCTTAAGAGCATTAAAAGAAGAAAAAACATACGACTGATTTCTCTTTGTAGCTTCATTATCTGTGTTCAAACTCAAAAACTGCATTTGGACGTGAACCGGAAGCTTGTGAGAAACTATCTTAATAGTCTAAGTTCACTTACGAAGAAATAAAGTTAATTTTGTTTTCCGAATATCGACGCTATTTGTTCAAGCAGTTGTCGCGAGCTTGTATGAAATCGCAATTTGTTCAAGCGATTGTTGCGCGCTTGTAGGAAACTTTCCTAATATTCTAAATTTACTTACTGTAATAGGAAGAAATAAAGTTAATTTTGTTTTCCCAATATCGACGAAGTTTGTTCAAGCTGTTGTCGCGAGCTTGTATGAAATCGCAATTGTTCAAGCAATTGTTGCGCGCTTGTAGGAAATTTTCCTAATTTTCTAAGTTCACTTACTGTAAAAGGAAGAAATAAAGTTAATTTTGTTTTCCCAATATCGACGAAATTTGTTCAAGCTGTTGTCGCGAGCTTGTATGAAATCGCAATTTGTTCAAGCAATTGTTGCGAGCTTGTGGGAAACTTTCCTTATATTCTAAGTTCACATACTGTAATAGGAAGAAATAAAGTTAATTTTGTTTTCCGAATATCGACGCTATTTGTTCAAGCACAGTTGTCGCGAGCTTGTATGAAATCGCAATTTGTTCAAGCAATTGTTGCGAGCTTGTAGGAAATTTTTTTAATAGTATAAACTGCAATATAATAATATATTATGTCGGCAAACAATGCCTAGTTTTAATTTGATAAATTTAATCGAGATTAGTATCTTTTGCTACGGAAAAAAGAAACTGTCATAAATTTAATTACTTTTTATGAAAAATAATATACGTTTCAATAGAAGAAAATTAAACTCTAGAATTTCTTTTTAGATAATCCTCAAAATATATTGAAACAACGAGCCTTGTCACGAAACCATTATTTAGAAATATAAAAATGTTTAGAGTTGGCTCTAAGGCTTTATCAAACTTGATAATATAATGTGCATTTTTATTTAATACGCGTTGATTTACTTCCAAAAAGATTGCAAGTAATTATTTTCTTAAAATTGGCAAGACTTTTTGGCCCCATGTACTTCAGTGATATATTAAGAAATATTTGTGTCACAGTTGTATTGTAGAAGCAGTAAAATTCATTGAAGAAGAAATCGTGCTTATAAATCGATCAATTTTTGTCGCTGTTAACATGTTCGATGAAATCAGGTCCATTAATCAGTTCTCTAAGTAGTGCTTAAAAATAGCCTTAGCAAGGGTTTCACAAAGAATGAGAACTCATTGTTAAATAGCATTTGTTATGGCAATACCCATGTAATGTCCGCTTTTGCTAGTCTAATGTTGTTTTTATTGTGTTGAGAACCTGTACCGCTGACCACTTATCAGCACAATAGCCTGTAATATCCTATTTTGTATCTAATATTGCTTGCACGTTTGCGTTAAAAACCTCTTGTTATTGCTAATCAATTATTAGCATAATACCTGTAATAACCAATTTTGTTAATCTATTATTTCAAATGATGATTTGAGCTCTTGCAATGAGAATTGGTTATTGCATACCGATTATCATCGGAGTAATCAGTGAAATTCGATTTAGCAAGCCCGTATATTGAGAAATTACTTGTGCAATTGCAATTTTGATGCTTCCCACATGTTTGTTATCATTGGAATACAAATGATATAAACTTTATTTGCTACATTCATCTTCTTATTAATTATCTTCCAGCGTCAATAATTAATTTTGATACTAAATAATGTTTTATGTGATTTTTAATTATCATTGGATGGACCAAATTTCGTTTAGTGTTTTATTTGGCTACTGGTATGTTTAAGGTGGTAACTGTTGTGGCGTAATTTTAATCAGAGGTAGAATTTGCCGAGTTATTGGGAATGCGCACGCAGCAGGTTTTTAGCACGTGGGTTTTTTCCTTTGTCCCACAATTTTAGCAGTTTTATCTTGTTTTTTGCACATGAAAGTCGAAAACAAATTAATGTGTCGCCGCTCTGTTGCTAATAATAAAAAATGAAATAAATAAATAATTTAAAAAAAAAACACCTTTATGTGTCGCCAATTTACGGACAGTAAACACATGTGTCACCGGTCGATTTCTGTCAGTAAAGAACACATTAATGCGTCAGTTTCTAATACTGCAGAACACATTAACGTATAATTATTAGTTATTTATTATATTACATTAATAGTAGTTATATATTATATTACATAAATAGTAGAGAAAGAAAGCATTGATATGCCGCCGGTTCATTATGGATATTAGAGAAATAACCCATTAATGTGTCGCCAGTCAGTTATCAAAGAAAGTCAGTTATTAAAGAAAGAACAAATTAATATGTCGTCGATCAGTTATCGATATTAGCGAAAGGGCACATTAATGTGCTGTCAGGGCTGTTACGGCTACCCGTCCTGTCTAGTGGTTAGAGGAGTCTGACTGTGATGGGGAGGTTCCGGGATCGAATCTCGGCTCGGGCATGGATGTATTTCTCTCTCTTGTTCTTGTCCTTTCTTTGCGGGAATGTGTTGTTGTGCTGTGAATGGTTGCCTACCCTATAGACAGATACTTACGGCATGTGTGTACTGTGGAAGTCGGACTTCACACCGTATTACGGTACAGTTGGAAAAGTGAAGCCGCTCACTCAAAATTGCCAGCCTAGCTGGCACATGACAACAACAGTCTGTTACCCATAGTAGAGTAAGAATATAATAATATGCTGCCGGACTATTAAGTGTCGTGATTTCTTGTTACGCTTGTGATAATAAGCAAATAAAATGTCATTTAGGTCCATTAAGCTTTGAAAGAAAGACAGAGGGAAAGAAAGAACAATTTCGTTTTTTTGCAAAATGTAACATTTGCGCAAATGTGAGAATTGAGAAAGTTTGTGAAAAAGGATTTTGGTTCAAATGAAACGAAGTGAATGTTGCTACTGTTGTCTTGTGCCAGCAAGGCTGTCAACTTGACGTGCGCTGCTTCACTTTTCCAACTGTTGGTGTGAAGTCTGACTTCTGCAGTACACACATGCCATAAGGACCCGTTTAAAGGGTAGTCAACTATTTACGGCATAACAATACATTCATACAAAGAAAAGAAAAGAAAAGAGAGAGAGGAAGTACATAGATGCACGAGCCGGGATTCGAAATCAGGACCTCCCCATCCGCTGTTAGATTTCTCTGACCGCTGGACAACGTGGTTGGCAAAGGAAGTGAATTTTTACTAATTAAGACAACATTTATTATTAAAGGGCTAATGCACTTAAAAAGAAATTTTATGAGGAAATTTGCAAGCTTGTTATTTTTAGAACATTTTAAATATTGTGAAAAAATATTGCTGGCGACAATGTTTGACCAAAGAAATGCTAATTTTTTGGTCACTCTCTCGAGATGCATGGACCCAGTACCCATGATGTACTACGAGCTGCCTAGATGCATTTAAAGATTTCGGCACATTGACGATAACGACCGATACATATTTGTTTAAGCTAATTTTAAACTGCCTAAACTCAAGCTATTTTCTTTTCATTCACATTTTTCAAACATTTGACTTGCATTTGTTGAAGCCCTAGACAAAATAAACACAAAGTCTAACAAAAACCGTGAATTACTACTACCGGGCATCAAAGAATCTAATTCCTTCTAGACATACGTGCATAAGAAAAGTTTTGAAGGTCGCTATAACAATAGTCATTTCTTACGAGCCATTATTTTAAGATATTATCGTCTTAGAGTGAAAGATAAGTTTTCTACAAAAAGGGAGAAAATAATGTATGAATTAATTTATATGACACTGCTATGTATACTTATGCGACATTATGTACGTGATGCATTTTTATGCGACATTTATTTTTATTGCGGAATTTTATGCAATGTTAGAATCGCACACACATCCTTTTAAATTGTTTATTTCTAACAAATATATATATATATATATATATATATATATATATATATATATATATATATATATATATATATATATATATATATATATATATATAGATATATATTTCTACGAAAGGATATTTATGATGTAAATCTACTGAGGTAGTTTGTTTAACCATTCATTTCAGGAATTTATTGTTGCTCTCTAAACATTTTGTGAATTAATTTTCTGAATGAGGAAGGCAAAAGAAAAAAAGGACAGTTCGCGAATGAAGAAGGATTTCTTTTTTACATGGATAAAATGCATGATATGTTACCACTTAACAACAATTGAAAGCTAAGTTTAAAAAATTATTTATGTGTAGTTAAAGTACTTGTTTGTAGATCTGCAGCAACGTAAAATGAAGCGTTAAATATTTATTTGAAAGCAAATAAATAAATAAAAATTAATAAAAATTAAATTACAACACAAGCTTTTTTTCTTAAAATTCTCCTTTACTTATTATATTTCGTCTTTTAAAAGTTGAAGTAATTAAGTCAATAAATCAAATATTTCAAAAATTCTCATGCTTGTTAATATTTCTTACGCAGTAATGAGGATAACAGGAAATGTTGGGTAGCAAAGAGCAAAACATGGAGTTGTATAATGTAAAAAACTATATAGGAAAGTATATAGGAACAAACCGTATAGGAACAGACTAAAAAACTTAAATTAAAATGTTTACTCTTTCAAGAAAATTGAGAATAACTGTAACGGCGTTAAAATTGTACAAATACCAATAGAAACTGTGGAAACATGTCATCCGTAAATACAGAAAAGTTTTTTTTTTTTTGTCTTTACATTCATTAGTCTTCTTTTTTACATTGAAAAGAAATGAAAAGATTGAAGAATTCCTTGTAATCACGAAACAAGTATGCAACCTATTACGCAATTTGTGAAATTTCTGTTGTAGTAGTTCTAAAACTAAAAAATTGCATACAAACTAAAAAAATGCATCCTTCAAGATTTTACTCATGGTACTTAAACTTTGTTATTTAAAACGCTAAAGCTTCAGTGAAAATGGATTAAAAAAAAATCTAAACTTGAAAGATCCAAACATTTTGCTACAAACAACTGTGCTTTGAACTATCGACTATACGCACTAATTAATGTCCTTATCTACAGAAACAAAATTGGAAAAGCCGAGATTGTCAAGCAGCAGCCCTCAAAACCATAAAAAAATAAATAAAAACGAGCCAAAATCTTCTTTTCCCCCCTCATTTTATAGGCATAAAAGTTGACAATGAAATAGTTCACTTTGTAGAAAAAAAAAAAAAAATTACATCTACCATTCTCTCTCTCCTCCTACAAAAACATGCAAGTGCTCCTAAGTAACCTGTTTCACTTTCTTTGTTAAATTATAATCTGATTTTAGCGGTTCCATCTAAGAACTAACTGCCTAATTGCACAGATAGATAGCTGCCATCTAAACAGCGATCATTCTGAAACGCAAAAATGAAGATGTAAGAGAAAGGAGGCAAGGTGAAAAAATATATATGAGGCAGTGAGAAGCAAAGGGATGTAAGTGGACATTTTCAAGTTTTGAGTAAAACGCATTTAAAGATAACATCCTAGGTAGGCTTTCATTGATTTTTTTTTTTGTAAATCATGCTGTACAGCAGCACCTACTAGGGCTACTAGTACAATCTCTTGCCCCAAGACAGAGGAGAGGTTCACCTACCATATGTACTGGTTATCTCCAAATTTTTAATTTTGCTACTTACATCCCTTTGCTTCTCACTGCCTCATATAACAACTGTTTTAAAAATGAAAGCAGTGCTGCTTAAACGATTAAATACAAAAGAAGTTTATTGAGAAGAAATTGAGAAGACTGCGACATTGTTTACACTTTTTCCGTATTTTTTTCTAGGTAGTTTAGAAAAAGTTCAAAAACAGGATAATGAGGTGTTTTTGGAAGTGATAATCCGAAATCCGGATTTGTTTGGAAAAGGAAAAGAACGAGAAAAAAATGATATTAATCAGATAGAGATGAATAAGAAAACGGCAGTTTTACATTTGGCTAAAGTAGGTTAAAAGTAGGCTAATGAAGGTGCTCTTTCTCCGATAAATTTTTCATTTTTGTGTCGTCTTGACTGTCCTGTGATTGTTTTTAATGGATTGAACCATATGTGAATCAATTGCATGCCAATTAGCCATCTTTACTAAATATTTTCTTCGAACATTTGCTTAACTTTCTCAGTCCAACTCTTATTTATCTTTTTTAAATTTCCAGACTTTGGTGCCAATTCACTGAGGATAGTCAGCAGTTAAGACCACAAGTTTTTAGATATTATAACCTATTTTTTTTTCCAAAATGATGCAGAAAATCCCCCTTTTTTATTGAGAAAATATAAGCACACGAATTCATTTTGACCATTAAATAAAGTTAACTTGATTTTTAGCCCCTATAACTTTTTTTTTTGATTAGGCTACGTTTCTAGAATTTAAAAACAGATGCATTTAATAGTCATTGAGAAACGTATAGAACGGTACCTTTCAGTGCGGTGAAGTTCATCACTGATCACTGTAGGCAGTTTAAAGTTTATAAATTTGAATGGATGAAACAGAAGGATTAAATCTGTACCTTAGAGCCAGAAGGACTAAGTCACATAATGATAATATGGTGGTTTCCTTCAGTCAAAAGTATTACTTTTAGTCATTGAAATGGATAGAATGAGCAAAAAAAAAAAAAAAAAAAAAATATGGACCCAGAAATTACTTTCAGTTTCCCAACAGTATTTTTTAATTAATTTTTTAAAATGTGCGGTTTTTCAAACAAGGCGTGGTCTTGATGACGTCACAAATGATGCACTTTGGCGCATCTGTCTACCGCGTTTCCACGTTATGATAATCAAGCAGCGAATTAAATTTGCGTTCTACGCTTGCTGTCAACCATATCGTTCACAATACACGTGAGTAAAGATGCGAATTAAATATTTTGCACTGTGAATGGCAACACTGAATGGCATTTCATCATTTGTGATGTCATCGACAGAAGCCGTAAACAATGAAAGCGCTCCGATTTAACTGATTGTTTTAAAATATTAAACGTAAACAAATTTATCAAAAAAAAGGGTCTTATCCTATGTTTTTAAGCATGCTCTTTCAGGAAAAAAATACTTTTAAAATTTTGGAAACGACCCCATTTTACAGGTGAGAAGAAAACCCTTTTTCTGTCAAATGCAAAGGATGGGAAGTGCGCTCTTTTAACCCTGGTAAGAAATTAAAAAGGATTAAAAAAAAAAAAAATACATTCACATGGCTCGATGCAGAATAGGCTTCTACATACAATGCACTAATAAACGAAAACCCCCCTTTTTTGGACTTACGTCAGTTTGGCTCTAACGTACAGAAATGTCATAAAAAAACTTTTTAACAAAGGAAGAAAAATTATAGTTTATATTTAAATGTATTTTAAACGGCACTTGAAGCAAATCGACAAATTTGTCCATAGACACTCGGATATTAATTGTTAAAGATTCTTTAAAATGAATGAAACAATTTATACAATTAATTGGCTCCTCAATTTTAGAATTAAGGATAATTTGGATGCTACGAATATGCTTTTTTTTTCAAGTAATAGCTCTAAAGCTGATAATTTTTAAGTAAATGCAAGTATTTAATACTGCACTTGTGGGTTTTTCTAAAACTTTCTACATAAATTCTTTTGCACACCTGTTCGAAATGCTACTTGTTTGACAACTTTTTAACTCACCACAAATCTCGCAAAATTTTGCGTAGGATCCTTCTCTAGTGATTCGTAATTCCTCCTTCTACAACTTTTTTTTTATATGTTTAAATGTGACATTTTTTTTTTCATTTTTTCATTTCTTGTTCATTATCTACAGAAGGGCGGATCCAGCTGTTGGTTTTTGCAGGGGGTAATTATTGAGAAGGGGGTAATAAGTGTAATAATATTTGGGACACAAATAGGTTGTTTGGGGCGGTTTTTTTTTAAATATAATTTCTCAACGCGCAGCTTAAGACTATCTTCTGTTGATTAAAGGAGGGGATCATGACATCTATGTCACCCCCCCTCTGGATCTACACCTGCATCTACGTAAATTATGAAACTAAATTAGGGCTTTATTGGTTTAATATGCATTAATAAAAACTACATTGACGTCATTTAATTAACAAAAGAAAAAAAAAACAGGCACGTTGCCAAAAAATTTGCTAACACGTGTTTTGGAACTACTAAAATTCATTTTACGCTACAACAAAATGGTGCTACTAGGGAAAGTTTCGCTAGGTACAAATCTTGTCATTTTGGTTAGGAAGCTTTCCGTAAATCCTAATATGGTTGGATTTTTCTGCTTTTTGTCTTGGATTTGAATTTTTTTCCCTGCTGTCTTTTAAGACGTTTTATTCTTCTGTTCAGTTGTGCTCAAATTTAGCTTTTTTCAAGCCATAATTAGTTCTTTTGAATTAGTTGGATTGGATTGAGAATTTTCTCCTGAGAAGAGTGGGATTTGCATTTGGTCGTAAAAATCATTACATGTACAGTAGTCTCTTTAAAGTTCGAGATTCCGCTTAATCCGAGATGCTTCATTCATATTTTAAGTTGTATTTTTTAGTAGCTAAAAATTTGATTTTCATTAAAATCTGAAAATAGAAATATTTTGCTGCTGTAAAAATTATTGACTAGGTTCAGTAAATAATAAAAATTTATTGAGTGGTGGATTATGTTTTGATTGCGTTGCACACATAAATGCGAACGGATATCGAGAAAAAAAAAAGGTTAAAATTTGTCTAAAAGCATTTAAAAGGAAATTTGTGTTGAAGTTTGGGTGATATTTTTTTTTCGTGAAGACAACAGTTCCTTTTCTTGATGCAAGGAAGTAAAAGGTGCTCCTTCTTATGTCCTCTGAGTTGTGCCGATTCAAAATCCGGAAATCTTTTTCGGATAATCCGAGTTTTCAGTAATTCGAGGTGAGGGAAGCCCGAATTACCTCGAATTTTCGAGACTTCATTGTACGTATTTTGCCATACCAGTACACTATTAAAATTGAGATTTGTAGACGGCACCTTTCAGACGAAATGTTGTAGCAGCAGCAGCACCTTCGTAAGGGTGCTGATTAACTCCTTATTGCACCAGTATGTGACACTTAAAGGTGTCATTTGGTTCCGCATTTCACCCTGTGGTACCTTTAAGGAGACCATTTGGCTCCCCCTATTGCCCTTAAAGGTGCCATAGAGAGCCAAATGGCACCCTGAAGGGGGGTGTCGTTGGTCTCCAACGCTTCACCCTTTTAGTTGCCACATGCAATTCGCAGTTTTCTGCTTGTAGAAAATACGACGGAAAATCAATGAGAGGTTAAAATTTTAACGGCCAGCTGCGTGTTTTATCTGACTCTGACTTTGAAAAGTTAATTTCTGTCCAATGTTTCATAAGAAATAATACAAAATGCCATTCCGTTCCTCCTTGTTTACATCAGATTTTAATTGTACATACACAAACATAGTAACATGACTAAATGGTGGCAATGCATACAACGGGATTTCATCGTATTTAAAACTTCATGAATTACACATTCCTCAAAATGCAAACTATTTCCAAATTCTCCTGCATGCATCAAGATATGTGGCAAATTATTTTTTTGTTTTTGAGACCGCCTTTTATTTTCTATTCGCTTTTGAGGTCGGTGTAAGGGTTAACTCTGCTTCTAAATTAAATTGAAAGGTTGTCAAAGACTTACCTTTCAAACGGCAGAAAGGTTATTTGTCTGAAGCTTCAAAAGCGATTTTGAAAAGTCTGATTGACTTATGCAAAACTGTTTTCATGTAAGGTCAAAAACTACTTAACATCATGTGACACCATTAATATTTTTATACGTGTCAGTAGATATTTAGAATCAAAGTGATTGTTATAAGATTAATGTTTATTTTTCGCCTTGTCTTTTGAAGAGTCTTCGTGCTGTCATTTTCACTTGAATTGATATCATTTTGTGTGGATAGTTATTTTGACACTCTGCGAACATTTCGTCAAGTTTTTTTTTTTTGGAAAATACTGGATGCGTGCAATCTAATTATTTCCCCATTCCGAAGATTTATAAATTTTTTTTTGTAAACTTTCGAATTTGGTTTAGGAGGGGGAAAAAATCCCTCATTTTAGTCATTTATAATTAGTAAACACATTAAATTCCGGAAACTTTAAAAATTTGTTGAAAGTAATATTTTTCTTTTCAAGGCGGTTAAATGTCTCTGCCCATCTTTCTTTAGGGTTACTCTTTTTGTACTTTCCTCTCTGGTTTTTTAAATTACAGATTAAGCGTAGTCGGAATTATTAATTTAGTAGTTGTTCGAAAATTGCAGTTCAAGAATGTGAATCTTAGAGATCACCCAGAAGGTGTAGTTTCCTTTTAAATATTTTTAAAGTCAGTTTTAAGGGCACTGATTTTTGCTGTAGAATCTAGCGGAAGATGAAAACAGTTTTTAATGGCTCAAGATGTTCCATAGTAGACGCTGCAAAACGCTATGTGCCAATTTCCGCTGTACGCTAAACAGCAGGTGCAGTTGGCATGCGAAAAGTTCAAAACCAAATGATACAGAATAGTCTTGAAAACTCGGCCATCGATAATCCGACTGAATCTAGTGAACTTGAAAACGTTTTGGGAAGACGAAAAAAACATGTCCAAATAACCTGTTGCGAGCGCGTTCCCTATAACCCGGCATTTTCAAATTTGGAGACTTTTCGCTTTGCATTAGGTCGATTACTACACTCGACTGTACCTTACTTTAAAATTAATTGATTAACAATAAAATCTAATAAATTTTTAATCAGTTCCCCCATAGATAGGAATTTTCATAGCGGACCGCTATTTCATTAACGAGAAGTATATAGATAACGATTTCTTGAAAATGTATTAACCGTTTTCTGCCACTCGTGGATAGAAAAGAACAGAGGCTAAACAGAAGTGAATGAATGAAATATGAAACAAATAGACTTAACAAACATGAAAAACAAGGAAAATCTCAATCAGTTGAATTACTTAATTGATCAGGATCTTGAAAACTTATCCAAGCATGTATTTAATAAGAACTTTCAAAATACCTTTGTACTTAAAACATAAAAGAATATCAAACAACTTCAAAAGATACAAATTTGTCGGAAAGCTCATACGCGTGTTTCCGGTTACAAGGAACCTCTTTTTTAAAGTAAAACAGTAAGCTCGCGGACGAATCCGACAATTTTGTCTGATGACTTTTGACCAGGGATGCGGAATCGGAGGGAAAATGACCGACTCCAGCTCAGAGTCCGACTTTGGAAAGCTTAGAACCTTCTACTTCGACTCCTTTACCCGAAAATTAGTCAACTCCAACTCCGACTTCGCAAGCCATGAAAAACGACCAACTTCGATTCTTGGAACTTTAAACCTTCGATTTCCGACTGCTTTAGAGTCGGAAATCAATCCGAATCCGACTCCGCATCCCTGCTTTTGACGAACCCGACAGAATTGTCGGATATTTTTTCATCCACAAGCTCACTTCTTTTGCATTGAAAAAGGGGTTTCTTGTTTCCATTTTAGCCAGAAACACGCGTTTGCAGTTGCTTACAAATTTGTTCTTTTGAACGGTTTTTTTAAATATTGTTTTATATTTATTGCTCAAAACCTTCATTTAAAGGTTTAAGAAACTCTTAACACCAGCTAAGACACAATTCGGCCTGCAAGCAAAATTACATAGGATGGAAGTTATTTAATGAAGCCTATTTAATATCAGCTTTCCACGCGTCGTTCACTTACTAACTGTGAAAATACTCATTGTCATACCGGAAAAGTAATTCAAAAGCGTCCATTGCTTTATATTTTCATCAGACGGGTCACGACATAGCGGAAAGTGATGGAAGAAACACTCGTGGGAAAAAACTCTTTATTTTCCCCTTTTTCAACAGAGTGATTGACGTTCGATTTTGCTGTCACGTGTTATCGAACTTCAGAGAGAAGTCTTATTAGACGATGCGGAATGGAAAGTTTTGTAAGAGTAAGCTGTGAGATTTTTGTGAATGGAATCGCAGTTGTGAATGAAACAAAAGCCGAAAGCTCCGAAGGTTGAGAATTTCTCATAGTTGACTTGGGTTACATTTCAAAAGATAAAAATCAAAATAGCACAAAGCAGTGAAAGCAGAAAAATAAGACATTTTTGATACACAGCCATGTCAAAACCTTTTAAGTTATGTGGTGTCTGTTGGGGTAAAAATAAATAAGGGGTAAATGTAAATAAGCCCTATTTCCATGCATTTTTAACTAAACTATTGGTGATTAAATACTGCGTAACATACAGAAGAGATTCTTGAAGTTCCACGTGCGTCCAAACAATTATGTAAGCGTCATCATTACATGTAGATAGTGAGAAATGCTGTTTTTTTAGTTTATTGGTCTTACATTTTACCCTCTCCGTTAGGTCTACAACTGCGATAAAACTAGTTTAAGCTAACTTGATGTGCCATTTAGGTGTTTCCGTTTACCTCATAGATAGTGGGGTAAATGGGGTGAAAACCACATACGTACATACAATACTGAGGTAAAAAAAACACCATACGAGTACATACTAGGGTCCTCTGTGGTAAAGGAAAGCATCTAAGTTCCTCTTATTCCTTCTTATTTTTTGGAGGATTACATTTCGATGCAGATTACACTTTTCTGTGTGTGTTAGATAAGTTTAGGGCATAATTTATGTTTTGTGCGAGTTTTCTCTTAAAAGGATTTTAGATTTCATTTGAAGATTCAGCGGTTCGTATGTGACTTACGGGTCACAGATTGAATATTTTCGGTATAGAACTTCTTAAGCTTCTACACTGATTGTGTATAGTGCGATGATTATCTACCTGCATCAACCTCGTGGGGATGTAAACGGGATGTTCCCGTTTCCCCCATAGTCTCTGGGGTAAAAGGAATTTTGATTTCATTTGCTAATAAACCAGTCGTAAATTAAAATATTAATGTCCAGTTACTCTTAGAAAGTTGTAGTTTTGACACAATGCAGAAAATTTTGTGTTTTAATTTACTTATAAGTAAGGGCTGGTTTCAAAGTTGAAACATCGAAATTCTGTTTTCCCTTTCCCCATCTGACAATAATATGTCGGGTTATGAGAGTGGAGTAAGCAGGGCTGGGGATGGATTTTGGGGTAAAGGTGTCAGAGTCTGGAGTCGAAGGGTTAAAACTCGAAGAGCAGTAGAGGTCATTTTTCTTCCGCCGCAGCAGTGGCAGAGTCTGCAACTCTCGTCTCGGAGTTGGAGTCAGACCGATTTTGTGGTAAAGGAGTCGGGAGTAGAAGCCGGTCACTTTCCCTCCGACTCCATAGCCCTGGGTATATGGCATTCTAGCATAGTTTCGAGTTAATTGTTGGTTTTGTAAAAGCTTCTACAAACAAATAAGTAAGTAAATAAATAAAAATAAATAATGGAGTGTGTAATGGTCCACAATTTTTTTTATTTCAAAAGAAAGACCTATATTTAAATACAGGTATTTTTAAAAATATTTGTTCTGCGTCAGCTTGTTTGAAAAGTTACTTGTAAATTGCTTCAAGGTTACTTTAATCAATCATTTTATTTTATAGATACGATATGTTTACTGAAACTAAGTCAAATGCATACAAATAATGTAAAACACGAAAGGGCTGTTTAAGTTATTTTATTCTCAATATTTTCATAAAAAATATGTTTCTAAATTTCAAAGATTTTTTGTGAAAATATTACTAATAATGAGTTATTGCTTCACAAAGCGTTAACACATAACGTAAATCACATTTTAATTTTTAACTGAAAATTAAGAGTGATAAAAACGATTTGTTAAACACATGTTATTGCAAAATAAAATCCATATTTGAAAAAATCATAAACATTACTTAATTTCTCTTGTTTTGTGCGCAACATATTCATAAAAAAAAAACTTTACTTAATATTTAAAAATATATTTAAAAAAAAATTACAAATATGTATTATGCATATCAGTGCATGAATAACTATTTTAATTTGTAAAATTAATAATGTAATATTTAATTCGAAGAATTTTCGTGTAAAAAATAAAAAAGTGTTTTCGTCATACATGGTATTTTCAGTAATTATGCAAAAAAAAAAAAAAAAAAAAAATGGAAAGTTAAATCCCTTAAATACTCATAACTGGTTTCGTAAGCGGTGTATTCATGCAAAAATACCTTACCTAATGTGTTAAAGTATTTTCATTAAACTAATAGAAATTGTGTATTAGTGCTTGAGTAAACAATTTTCGTACGCAAGTTTAAGTAAGAACATTTAATTTGAAGCCTTTTCGCATAAAAAATACTGTATTATTTTTTATGCGAACATGCCATTATATTAAAATGCCATTTTAACTAAATTGTAATAATTGAAAGGAGTGAAATAATGAAACAATAAATTCACTAAAACGTACATTAATTTGTTTTGTAATGTAATTTTTCATCTGGTATTTTTATTGAAATAATACAAAGTACTAGTGCTTATGAGAAATCTATTTTAAAACGCCCGAAGGTGACATTATGTAAAGTGAAATTCGCTAAAATAATTGACTTTGTTTTCCACGCATTCTTTTTCATGTAAAATTCGTTACTTAATATTTGAAAAATAGTTTTTTATTAAAATAATACAAACAATGTATTTGAAGCATTTTATACTAAAAATACAAAATTGCATTTTCATTTTACATGATAATTTTATCAAACTTTTTGCAATCAATATTGAAAATGACATTTACTTAATTCGTTTTGAACGAACCATTTTCGTGCAAAACACCTTGCTTAATATTTCAAATAATTGTTATTAAAAAATGCAAACAGCATGTTAGGGTTTGAGAAAACTATTTTAATACTTAAAACTGAAAAAGATAATATTAATTTGGAACCAATTTCATGTTGAGAATAAATTTATTTTAATGATGCATGCTACTTTAACTATATTATAATAATTAAAATGAAAGTGAAATTATGTAAAGTAAAATTCACTAAACTACACATCAACACAAAAAAGAAAAAAGCTCCACATATTTTTACCATATTTATTTCCTCTCTCTTGAAGAGGCTTAAGTCTTTGTCCAGGAAATAGTATTAAATTCAAATTTATGTGCATATCTAAACAGTTTTTGCCAATGAATTATTAATATTAGAAACACATAACATGAGTTCGTTTATCCGCAATTACATAAACTGGCATTGACATTCATATCGATGCTTATAATATCGATCATTATTTTCGTCGAACATTTTTTTCGGGATTATAAAACTGTCACGAGGTTTGGCTGGCGTCCAAATGTGTGGTCATCTGCCGCTTCCTAGTTCGTTTTGTCACTGATGATTGATAAAACATAAATAGAGGCTTGCAGTTTTTTGTTCCGAATTTTTTTGTCTCTATAAATAAATAAAATTTTTGAATGTTTTTCTGATGTTACTTTTGGGAAAATATAATTGGAAAGATATATTTGATTTACCCGTGTGGGGAAATTATTTTTAAATTTATAATATGCGAAGTTATTCGTAATGCATGGCAATTCAAAATTATATTTTAGCACCTTTTTATAATTCAAATTGCAAATTCAGTAATAAATATTTGATGTAGCTGACTTCGTAAGTAGGTTGAGTAAGTTATGAATGTTTTTCACGCATTTTATTATATATTTGTTCGGAATCTGCATTTATGTTTCCTTTTCTTCATCCTTCATTGAATCAGCAGAAATATTATTTTAGTGTGTGTTGGTTTAAAGGGTAGTTTTCAAAAAGTTGAAGTTATTTGGCGTGGTTGTTTTGGTTTGGGTCTAATGATTCAATGTTCTCGTCGCTGTGCCATTCAATGTTTTTATCACAATTTTTTTTAGAAGCGCATCAACTTGATGGAATTCATTAAGGCGGGCAGCTGGATATTACACATCTTAAAAAAATTAATTTCCGTGTATACGGATCCATTCATACGGACCTTTGAATAGCTTGTGGATTCTTTTTTCTTCTTACAGTATCTCTGTAATTCAGTGTTTTTGATTCAAAAGTGTTCTGCTGCAGTAGTAGTTCAGTACAATGTTTGTGTTTCTTCGAAGGACTAAAATTGAAGAATGTCAACATTCACCGATGGGTCATCGGAAGTATTCTGTCTTTCGACGATGTCTTTGCTATGAGAATGTTGACAATCACCGGTGAATGTCGACGCGTACCAGCTTTCGGTTTTTATATAAAAGACTTTACTTGTGCGTATTATCTGTATTGTATCTGAGCGTACGTATGTATTTGTGCTAGTACACAAAAATTCATGTATTCGTGTATGAATGCATGCAGAAATGAATGTATGTTTTGATGGAGGGATGTATTTATGTACGCTCGCTTTCTAAAACTTAAAGAATTTCTAAAAAATTTGGTACGATTCAATGTTGTTTCTACAGAGAAAAACGTGAGATCCCGTTTGAAAACTCGAATTGTGTTTTTTTAAATAATTATTTAAATCTTTTTTTTTAACTTATCAAAAACAGAAACTGTCATTTTATCTCATCGTATTTTATAGAACTTTAAAGCTCGGACCCCCCCCCCCCCCTCTATAAGATGGATTTTGTTTGTAACTGGAGAATAAATAGAACAGGAATTATTGTCGTTGCTTACTTTTTTGTGACGCAAGGCTGAAATGATTCTTTTCGTTCTTATTTTATCGACCTTCTGAAGATTAAGCTAAGCCGTATTATTCAACGAAGATTTTGAAAGAATGAATTCAAACAATTACTTATTGTAAGCACGATTTAAACATAGGTACGTGAGTCTTATTTTAAATTTTTTCCGACTACCTTTAGTGCTTTGGCATGTTGTTTTCAATTTCATTTTATACCCACCGTGAAAAATAGAAGGTACAACCACGCGAAATGAGTCAATTTTCAGTTGGTACAATTTAGTTTTATGAACTTCTAAGCGTAAATCAGTTCTCAAATTTGCTTAAAATATCCCTTTAACTATTCAAATCCACTCCATATAATGTATGAATAACAGATATGGTTAAATGATTGATCGAAAAATTCCAGAGCTTGTCAAACTGAATGCAAAAATTTTTGGTTGTAATAACCGCATGTAATTGGCTAAGAATACATACTTTTTGGCAAAGTTTGGAAACATTTAAAATAACAGATTATTCTTAAAGTCATTATTTACTTCACTAAAAGTCACGTAAGAGTTTGACTGTTGGCATGCGGCTCGAAATCTTTGGCAGTACGTTTTGCTTTTTGGTGGTATTAACCGGTGGTAATTTTGTTTTGTGTTGTTAACAATCAATACCAAAGTACCAGCTTGAAAGACGCCATTTATATATGTATCCGTTAAGCTTCTTTAAGTCAAACTATCTTGTAAAACAATACTAGATAACGATACATTGATTGATCAAAATAAAGAGTGGGGCTGACGGCTATAGTTTACTCTACATGGTCGGTCGCTAAATAATTGTTTTTAATATTTAATTTAGTTAGAGGATTGTTTTACATTTCAATAAAACTTTTAACTTGTCTTATTTATGGAGCAAATTGCTCTAAATTTTAATGGTACTTATAAAATGATTGTGAAGACAATATTTTTGAAAACTTGCCTCAACTGTGTCATTTTAGAGGTAAAGCCCATTTGTTTTGAAACATGAACAAGTTCTTGTGTTTTTTCTGCGGTTTTTACATTCTTAGATTGATTTCTAAACATGCATTTATTTATTTATTTTATTTTTATAAGAATAAATGTACTGTTAATAATACTGTTTCGGGATAATTCGGGCAATATTTGTTAGCGTAGATATAAATGCAAAGTGCTATAAAACCTGGCCAAGCAGATATATTAGTTGATAAACTCATACAAGAATTTTTAAATCCATTAAATTGTCTATTCGGTTGGGATAACTATGTTTTATGGCTTAAAACTACAGCGAAACCAGTTGTTTTCAATTTAAACTGTTAGTAACGATCCAGGTATTTTGAAGAACGCTCAAATAATTGCTACGGATATTTTTTTTGCCGCCCTATTATTTCGCAGAATACTGATAAAATTTATAAAGATATACAACAGACATTCTTGATGCATAACATATTGGTTTTCTATGAGGGTATATTGTATATATCTAATTATTTTTACACTTTATAGTTTTAACCATTCTAAAAATCTCTTTTAGGTAATCTTTTCTGATTTTTGGAATAAAAGCAGTAAGCAAAATGCATAACTTTACGTGCGATTTAAAATGCATATAGGCATAATCTATAAAAAGCCTGATCAATCACAATCGGGCACTGCAATTCAAAACTAAAATTTCAGCTTTTGGAGGGGATGACAGTGATGACACCCTTTGAAGCATTATACACTCACACCTGGATAATTTTACGCGGTACAGATATTAATTGTACAGCGAAACATTTTTAAAATTTACATTTTTATTTGTGCAAATTTTGACAAAAGCTGTATTTTAGCTCTTTTTTAAGAATAAATGTTTTTTTTTTATATCAATCTACATTTGCAAAAGTAGCTATCACTTTCTGTTTGTAGAACAAATATTTTATAAAGTGAGGATAAAATGGATAAACGTATTTAGCTAATTGACGTATCCAAATAGCAAATAATTGCTTGAACTTGTTTATATTCCAAAGAGCTTTTCTAGAAACATGACAACCCAAACTACACTTTCCTTGAAAAAGAAAAAAAATAGTTGTCGCTTGTAACAGAATGCAGGGGAAATGTGTTGGAACGTCACGGAATGAGAAGAGGTAGTCAATAGTGGGTCTCACTTGTCAATCCTTCAACTCTTATCCTTTTAGTTGATGGAGTCTCACCATTTAAGTAATGCTTTGAAAAAGTGTTTGTATTATGAAGTTGATGGATTTAATCTTATTTTTTTCTATTTCATTAAATATATTTATAACATTTTGCCATAGCCATTCGATATTTTTTTTAATCACATTTAATCTTTCAGAAACATAAGTATCTATTTGAAATATATATTTATGTTTCTATCTTCCATGAAGACTGATTATTAAACTATGGTACACATTCTACTCTTTACTGGTGCGTACTTTAAAGATATCTAAATTCGCGTATTATTTCAATATATAAATACTGCACATTAGATAAAATTAAAGACTGTGTGAAAAATTTTTTTTTTAGATTTTTGCACAGTTGCCAAATTTTGGGCAATAGTCATTTCAATGTCAGATTGGAGAGCAATACCAGTCAGACCAAAATATAGTAGAACGTAGTTTTTGGCTTAAAAAAACTAATAAATTAATAAAAAACGATGACAAGTTGAAAAAACTGCCAAGAACTTCGATTATTAAAATGTTCCCCAATTATTTTGTGCGATTGTTCTCATAATATAAATCACTGAGAAACATAATTAACTGCAGTACTATGCAGTAGAAATAAAATTCTTTTTGATGGTTTGTGGAAGATTTTCGCCCACTAGGTTCTTCTACTTTAGGATTCAAGTTGGCATAACTTCTCTCTGTTTCTCTTTGTGCGGTTCTGGAAAGAAGATTAAATTGAAATTACTTTTTTTTAAACCAAAATTTATTATTGGAAAACTATATATTGCATTGATTGCTTCCAATCTTCGAAAATAGTTACCCTTTTGCTCTTCCGCAAGTAAGAAATCTTACATGATTTAACTTATGACTATTTGTTTTTCTGCTAAAATTTTTCCTAGCTTATTATTTGAACTTTTGATGGATTTGATAAAACTGCGATTCTGTGATGAGTTGATATTTTTCTTTTTTTATTTGCAGCTTAATAAATATCATCAGTTTTTTTGTTATGTGTAAGTCAATACTGCCTGCCACAGAACTGACACGCAGTAATTAAATGGTTATGTATGTCGTATGTACCCAAGACGCCCGACGGAATCTTCGAGCAACTTCAAAATAGCGCCGCTCAACCCATTATTTCAATTACATGTAATTTGGGGCATCATCATTAACTATATGAATATTAATAATGCGGTCGTTTCCAAAATTTTAAAAGTATTTTTTTATGAAAAAACATGCTAAAAACATAGGATTTAACTATTTTTTAAGTAATTTGTTTAAGTTTAATATTAAAAAAAAAACTTAAATCGGTGCTCTTTCATCGTTTAACGCTTCTGCCGATGACATCACAAATGATGAAATGCCATTCTTTGTTGCCATTCACAGACCAAAATATTTAATACGCATCTTTACTCACGTGTATTGGCAACGATATGGTTGAAAGCAAGCGAGAGCGCAGTCTTTATTTCGCTTCTTAATTATCCTAACGTGGAAACACGATTAACGGATGCGCAGACCCAGAAGAGTTCCTATTTTTCTTACTTTTTCCTACTTTTTAGAGCTCTCTCCTTATTTTCTTACTTTTTCCTTTTTTTTCCTACTTTTTCTTTCTTTAGTATAACACTTCTAATTGTGTATTGATTCTTATTTTTACAATTTGCACCAAAAATTTTCTGCATGTTTCAATTTTGAAAACAAAAGAAGCAAGCATATCCTGAGCAAAAAACGTTTTTTTTTTTTTTTTTTTTTTTTTTTGTGATCGCTATATTGCATTTTTTTTTCTTTCACACTTAAAAATTTTATTACTGTATTGTTGAAAGGTGTTTCTTTGTTTGGATTTTATTTTCATATTTTGTAATTATTATCTTTGTTTCCACCAGTTTATTTTTCATACTAATGATTGTCAGTCGTCTTGACGTGTGTGTAGTCTTATCTCTTCCTATTTTTTCCTTACTTTTCCTACTTTTTTAATTTTTGATTCCTTATTTCCTACATTTTCCCCTCAAAAAACCACTTCGGGGTCTGGATGCGCCTTAGTGCATCATTTGTGACGTCATCAAGACCACGCCTTGTTTGGAGAATCGGACATTTCAAAAAAATAATTAAAAAATAACTGTTTTTGAAAATAATAGTATTTTCTGAGTTCATGTTATTTTTTCGCTCATTCTATCCATTTCAATGACTAAAAGTAGTACTTTTGACTGAAGAAAACCACCCCATTATAGACATACAAATATTACATATTAATAAATAAAATTGAAAGTTACAAGTAATAATAAAAACGAAACTATGTCTCCCCCTCCCGTACACAACAGACACCTCCAAGACACTGGCGCTTCTGATCGACACATCTTGCCCTCTTATTGAACAATCGTGTTAACATCGTTTTTAATTTTATTAATGTAAAATTCATTAAATGATTTTATGGTAATCTTTTTCGTAGATTAGTCACGAATTAAATAATGTCTTCTGTTTTTTTTACAATGGATAAAATTATACTTATACTTTATAATCAAATTATTAAAGTGAAAAAAAAATTATTCCAAAATAACACACCTTTACATAATTTAATATAATTAATTGTATTAATCATAGCCTATTATATTCTTCCTAACTTAACAAATGTAAATAAATAGTTCAAAAATTAATTTATGATATCTACAGTTTCTTTCTGAAGTTCTTTTGCAAGAAAACAAGGGTTTCATCTCGAGTTTAATATTAATATTTCCGATGTCGTCTTTTCTTTCTCACGTAACTCACAGTATAAATAAAAATGTCGTTTACGGTTTCGTGCATAATTCGTTTATTCACTAAATTGATAAATCAAGTCGCATTTCTTCGCAATTCAGTAAATTAAAATGATATTCTTATACATTTTTGGAGTATTGAATATAATTAAAATTTCAGAGTTTTGGTAAAAAACGTTTATCTCATAAGTCTTTCAAAAACTATGGCTGCATTCCTAGCGCTTAGATCATTTTCTAAAACTTGAATTATGTAAATGATTTTTTTTTTCAACTTTAGATTCATGTACTTATATTTCCTAATTTGACTGTACACATACTCACTTAATCACTTCTTCCACAACTTCTGAGTTTTTCAGCTTCTGAAACTTTGTATTCAAAAGTTTCTTTTTCATCAACTTCATGTTTCCCTTTAATCGCTAGAATCTCGTTTTACTTTTCATTCTTTTTTTTTTTCACTACGCAATAATATTTGTGAGCAGTGAAGAAGGCTGATCCTGAACTATCTTTGACCTCAGCGTGGTTTAAACGATTTCCATTGTCTCTTTGATTGGTCCTACAAGCCACATTGCCCACCCTTTTTGCTGAAAATTAGCTCTAAAAGTAAAATAATTACACAACCTTGATTTTTATGTCAAAATACACCAGAAAATCAGACCTATTTTTTGACAGTAAAAAAAATTACAATTCGGTCAAGATCTTGTGTTTTCGATTTTTTTAAAATCTTTGTATTTGATACAAAATACTCCTGACACAGTTATATTTTTATTTGTCCCTTAACATTTAATGTCTTTGCATACGTTACGTGCGGGACATCCAAAGTCGATCTCTTGTAGTTTGCTTATGACTTATTCAATATTTTTGCTCGATTAATATATTAATTACAAAATAAATTGTAGATTTTGATAGCAAAAGGTTCCAATGAAAAGGAAACATATCTCATTTGTTGAGAAACAATAGTTTAAACCTTCGGAAAAATATCTGTATTAGGCCATTCCACGAAAAAGTAGTCACTTTTTTCCGCACATGACGGTTCATATATTTCAATAAAAAGTAAGGATTAAAAAATTAATGACACAATTTTTGGCAAAATCTTTTGCTTAAGAAATCACGCATTCGTTTTTAAATTGTTAAGCAATAAATTTTTATCATTATTCTCTTAAATTATTATTTTTAGTGAAATATTTGAGGCGTTGCGTGCGGGACAAAATTACCGTTTTCCATTAACACACTTTGGATGGTTTTTCTTTTAATTTTTAAAAATTATTATAATTATGATTAGTATATTTTTTACAATGTCAAAACAAATTCGGGAACCTGTGAAGTATTCTTGTGCAAATCGCATGTTTACATTTTATAGCTTTTTTATGTTTTTTTTAAATGTGCCAAGAACTTTTCGGACACTCGGTATATTTCTTGAGATTTTTTTTTTTTTTGTACGTACCGGGGTTCCGCCAAATTGAATTGGATTAGTAATAGAGACATCACATTAGAGTTGACTGAACAGGCTGGGAATTCGATTTCTTTTAAAAGCTTATTTTTTCAGAGTTGGTTGACCAAGCCAACTCCTAAAAGATTCAAATTTATTCTTAAAGATGTAAAAGCATCGTTTCATTAAAAAAAAAAAATGCTCCAGATATTTACGCATAAAAAGCTGCTTTATCACAATAATTATAATCTTCCTGTTGAATCTTCGATGGCGGTTCACGACAATCAGATAGTTCCCGCCTTTTTGTCATTCTAAAATTGAAAGAGTGGGAAATCGTCGGTTTACCTTATTGAAGTCAATCATTTTAGCAGTGTTCTACGGAGATTGTGTCGCAGTATGTGAGTAATTATTTACACGTGTTTTTAATGCTATCAATTCGAGGAAAAGTTGGAAATTATCTTCAAGCTTGAAAAAAATTCTATGCATGGCAAGTGGACGGTAATGATTTACATTAAAACACCATTGCAGTGTCATAAAAGATACATCCATTTTGTCTGTGGCTAGAATGTAGAATATGGGTTCATGGCAGTATGATGGATTTATAGCTATTGTAATCTAGCTGTTTCATAGTTTGGCGACATTCTGAAAAAATATGGTAATCCTTGTATTTGTCTCCTTATTAGGTCAATGTTACATAGAAATTACTTATTCGGCGATACCACACGTTTGGGAGAACCTAGCCTGGTTGTCTTTCTAAGGGAGCTTTTTGACCTTTATTAAAAACAAGTGCATCCAGAACACTATTTTTGCCTAGATGTATTTACACTAGGCCAGAGGTTCACAACCGTTTTCAACCCGCATATCCTTCTCTGTGTATAATTAACTATGCGTACTCTCAACAAAATGTTCTTTTAAAATGTTTTATATTACTTAAAGTTTAACAGGCGATTTCCATAAGGTTGATCAAAATAAGACATGTTATTTTAATGCATGTTTCATTATTAATAATTAGACATAAACGGTAAAGTCTTAGAGAATGATTAGTGAGAACGCTGTTTTCTTTCTTTAATACTTTTTTTTTTTTGATGTTCTTCGATGTTAGGCTCCAGCTTGGACACACACACACAAATATAACCGCAAATCATCCTCAACATTACACAACATTAGTTTGTACAGCAGCAGGTACAGAAACCTGCTTTTTAATAAATTAAACTCTGAACCACTTTTTCGTGGAAGTAAGTCATCATAACCCCCCCCCCCAACAAGTCATTCGTGTGTGTGTTTTTAAATACCAGTTAAAAATTCATTAACAAACTATTGTAATACTTTAGTTTCAAAGTAAGATCACACGATATCACTCAAACTTTCGTTATCGAATCCTAGCATTAAAATCATTTTTAGTAAATAAGATAGTATAGATTTTTGCACACCTCAAGGGGTGTTTATACGGGTTGAGAACCAATACTCAAAGACACATAAGGCTTCCTCTTTGACGATTTTATTCTTCATTTGATGTTTTTAATTAAAAAAAAACATTCCTTATTACTAATGACTCTTAATTGTAAAACTTGTAATGTATTAAAAATGATTCAAAGTTTTCATTTATTTCATTTTTTACCCAACTAAAGCAAACCGATGATTTGTTGGTTTTTCTGATTCGTTTGAATTTACTTTAAATTCGTCAATGTCCACCCTTGCTAACTTACGGTTAATAGAGCACGTTGTATCTTTTTTTCCATTTGGGGAAAGAAGGACCCTAGGGCCAAAGTAGCCCGCGTTAACGGTACCATAAAATTAATTATAAATCTTATAAAGTACAACTAAAAAAAAAAAAAAAACCGAGCTAATGTGTGCATCACATGACTTCCTTTTACTCCAATTTAATGTCATTTTCCCATTATTGGCAATTTTAATGTGATTCAATAGTTTACTCTCTAAATATCATCAACAGTGGCCAAATCGATACCAGATTTAAAAAAAAAAAAAAAAAAAAAAACGCCGAATTCGTCGCCAAGTTGGCGACAAAACTTGGCGATCAAAAGACTGGCGATATATCGCCAAGTGTCACACAAATTATAACACCACTTGAGTTTACATCGAAATTAACTATGATTTCCCTCCAAAAAGGGGCAAAAGACCCACTTATAGATACACCCGAATGCAACCAAAAGGGAAGGTGCACAACTAGACGCCACTAGGAGTCCACGTACCAAATTTAAACTTTCTAGGACATACTGTTTTTGAGTGATGCGAGACACATACACACATACGCACATACATACGTATATACAGACGTCACGAGGAAACTCGTTGTAATTAACTCTTGGATCGTCAAAATGGATTCTTCAGGTGTCTTTACGTTCTTAGGCATGTATCCACGTGTAGTCGGGTCGAAAAAAAAAATCAATATTCATTCGGGGGTGAGCAAAATGGAAATTAAGGCCAATTTTTGAGTGAAAATTTTTTCGCGAATACAATACATCCTTTTTTGTAAAAGGAAGTAAAAAGGACATTCAGGCATTTAAACTGTTACAATACTGCGGTACCCGCACGGCTTTGCCCTTAGTAGAAAATTAAAAGATCATTTGGTTCGCTTGAAAATTTACAAATAATGGATGAAGAATTTCTCGCCAATATGCTACGTTAATTTGCTCGTCCATGTTACGGTAGTTTGCTCGTCCATGTTGCGGTAATTTGCTCGTCCATGTTATGGTAATTTGCTCATCTATGTTATGGTAACTTACTCTTCCATGTTATGGTAATTCACTCGGTAAAATGGGCTTAAAATTGGAATAGAAAAAGAACAAAATCGAATCGGTTTCGAGGTACTCACCCCTATGTTACGAACACGAACTAATGCTGTGCCAAACTTCATGAAAATTGACAGAATGGTCTAGGCGCTACAGAGGTCCAGACATCCAGACTTTTAGCTTTATTATTAGTAAAGATTGCAATTATATCTCCAAATTTGCCAAATAGACACACAAGTTTGCCCAATAAGGATTTTTTTCGGAAGGTCACAGTGACCTCCCATTAGGACGTCCCCAAAACACGAAACGTCCAAGAAACGCGCCAAATTCGGCATTCTTGGTCACTCCCGATCTCAAGCACCCACACTCATCGCATGTAATGTCTATATTACCCTATTTTCCGAATGAATTCATCTTCGTGCCCGCAGGCCAAAGACAATGCGAAAGTTGGAGTGTCCATTACCACACGAATATGTTTCCCAAAGATGCATGCCGGGGTATCGGATTTTGCCGAAGAGGATTATCTTATTCGCCCCATTGAGCATTATGTTTATCCAGCACGGCGTTGCGAAGCACGTTTTGCTCGAATAAGTATTTCTGGATTGAAATATTACTGATATTAATGCGCTATCCGAAAATCTGAAAGCCATTGTTTGGGTGCACGGAGAGTGGACGGTAATAATTTACATTAGGGCACAATTACGGCGTCATAAAAGTTGATGCGGGTTGTGGTCCCTCCACCTCATTTAGTTTTTTTTTTCTTCTTTTTTCTGAAGAACTTACTCAGACAGTGCAATACTGCGTTGGGTAGGTAAACGATAGTATCTGCAGAAATGAGTATTCGAGATATATTTCAAGAAACGTGTTTGGGATTCAATACTAATGGGGAAATGTTGGGATTTGACGTTTTTCCTCACGCTTTTTTCTTCAGTGGAAACCAAATAGTCAAGATTGTACAATAAAGCTAACGTACAATAGATGACAAAAATAATTGAAAAGAAAAAGAAAGAAAATAAAAATTTGGAATGGTAGAAAAATACTTGCTGGGATATGTCGTCAACTTTCAAGCAAAAGTTTACAAAATGCACTTGACGAACTACTGCGGTCAGTTATCCTAGTTGATGTAAAATACTGGTACAACCTATAAGTTACATCAGAAAAATAACTTTAGAGCATTTAAAATGGTTATTATTTTCGTAGTAAATTAAAAGTTTAAATTGACAATGTCTCAAAATTAAGGTTTTGGATTTAGGTAATGAGCTTCGACATTATGCAACACCTTTAGGATGATTGGCTTTTACATGTTGGCCACAGCACATCCATGACTCTAAAGATTAGAATTTGAAATCTTTTAAACTAAATTTCGTTGAGATATTTCTAGCTGCAGCTAGGTGTTCAGTGCGTTATATTAAGCAAATCTGGAATTTTTCAACACACTAGAGAGTTCAATTTGATGTTTTAACTTCAATTAGTGATTTAAAAATTAGGAACTACAAAAAAAAAAATAATTTTGATTGAAAAATGTTTTAAAAACCCTTTGAGTAATTCCTCTATAAAATTTAACGTGGTTTAATAGTATTTCTTAGAATAAAATTAATTTCCACTTTCTGAAATAAAATACTTACTTTTGGAAGTATTTGCACATTTTTAAAAAAATCAGCACTTATGTAAATAGGGCTGTTTAGGATTGAATTGACGAGTTATGGGATTGGTATCCATCGTTATATAGAGCAGTTTTAAAGAATGTTACCATTAGTAGTTAACCAAGTTGTTTTAACAAAAATCTATTTAGATCCAGTTTGCGCAATCATGGAAATAATACGTCTGGATAACTTCATGCGATTTCCTGATTCCTATAAAAATTACTGTGCGCTATGGAAAAATATAATTCCCCGCCAGGAGAAAAATTCGTTGGTTATTGGTCCTTTAGGTTCATATAAACTTTTATTGCAGGCAAGCCTTTCAGGAGGTTTTGAACAACAAATTATGGAAAACATATGGGTGAGCTAAGTAAACTCCAACGTTATTGGCGTTTTAATGCTAAAAAAATTTTCTCCCCAAAATTTGGTAATTTTTATTAATTTCTTTAAAAAAATATTAAAACAAACAATATTTGTTAAAATGCTTTGTTGCACTATTTAGACCAATTCACACTCAAAAACGGTGATATTTGCTATTTACAAGAGCATTTGTAATCATGTTATTGAAAAATGCTTTGCATGTGTGATAGAATCTCTGTTCAGTTCTTATTTTTTTAAGCATGTCAAATTTTATCGCGTAAACTTCGGATTGACTGTGATTGCCTTCAAGCAGATCTGTATCAATGTCGATCAGTTTCCATTAGAAGATTAGCTAAACTGTTACAAAAGACATCATAAAAGATAATTTTATTTTCCTTTTTACGCGATATTAAGTCTGTTTTAGTGCCTTTTTCTTACTTATCGGGAAAGTAGGCTAAAAAAATAGGAGTGAAACATAAAAAATGCCTTGGGGTAAATAAAGTTCAAAAATCGTTAAAAGAATAACAATAAAGCGGAAAAAATACCGGAGGAAGAAAAATATAGATATTGATGGTTCAAAATAAAGACATTTGAGTTGAATTTGATGAAATTAGCTTTAAAATATGTATTGTTTTAATTTTTTAATGTAGGAACAAGAGAGGCAATGGACATATGTTTTATTTACTAAAAAAAATTTAAAAAATCTCGGTTTTTTTTCAGCCCGTGTTCTTTAGACTTCCTATCTCTAACTTCTTCAAGTGGATGACACATAAAAATTAAAATAAGTAATAAGCTAATACTAATTTTCGAAGAAGTGTATGTAAATAGTCTGGTACGTTTAGTACAGCAATTTAAATTTTTTAAAATTCAATTAAAAATTTTTGTTTAACAAGTTAACCAAAGGGTAAAACTGGGAAACTTATGAGATAATCCTCAATCTGGAGCAAATGTGAACTGTTTGTTGTGTCTTCAAAAGTTACCATCCTCGTAATATTGTAAGTTCGAAATTTGTGCATTTTTTTCAATCACTTTTATTCAATTTTCTATAATTAATTTACAAATTGAAATCATTTTGTTAATTCAAGAGAAAAATGTTTACGAAATGATCAATCAGCAATTTCGTACAACATAATGGATACTTTCGCATCACATTTTGTACCCGGGGTGTACATGAATAAAATGTGCAGAGTAGGATACCCTTATGCAAACTTTTGAAGGCTACTGTTCTATATTGATGTTATCTGCAGACGTATGCCACATTCAATTCATTTTACATTTTTGGTTAGTTAGCACTAGAAAACTTGTGAGAGTGCTTCATAGTTATTTATATTGTTTCGTGAAATCACAATAGCTGTGGCACGGAACATCATTTGAGGGCTGTTGATTCAAAATACTTTTGATTTGAGAAAATTAACTTTTACTCCAGGTCTCGTTTAATCTTGCATCATACTTTGTAACCGGTGTGTGCTTACCTTTCCTCTCGAGGTCAGTTCAAATCTACTGATATTATCGCATTTTCATCTTCGTTTTCCTTTAGGTTTTTTGATTAATAAATAGTTTGTTGTTAACTAGTGTGAGTACTTTGTATTTTTTCTGAATTTTTGTGTTTCTGAATTTTGTGGAAGCCCCATAGTGTATAGCAGAAAGTAATTTGAACGTTAAATACTTGTAATATCCGTTTAGTGTTTTTTTTCATGAATTCAGATGCGAAGTGGCTTAGGGGTGAGATAAAATGGGCTTCTGAAATACTTCTAAGAGTGGTTATCACGTATTTATCAAATAAATATGAATAAACCATAAGCATCATGGATTTAATTAAACTATTTATTGTGCTGCCAAACGGCAAATCGGAATGTAATCGCTTATGCGGGAAGCTTCGCTACCAATGTGGGAAAAGTTGCAGAAAGTGTAGGGTACGCGATGATGATTTGGAATCTCAAATCAATGCTGGATCGGAAGTGCCTTCTTTATACAGTAGAGGGTGTTCTTGCAAGAGCTCTACAGCACATTTTTTTTTAAGGTAGTGAATATACTGAAACAGTTTGTTTTAGATGGTAAAAATTAATGTTATTTAAAGAAAAAAATTAAAAAAAAATTTCATAAAAGAGTTTTAGGGTCCTTTTTTTAAAACATATGTAGTGTTTATCAGAAAGTACATGTGTAGTGTATGCATTGAAAGAAAGTGCTTTGATGCATTTAGAACCGAAAGGGAAACATTTTCTTCTGTCGAGTTCCCACAGAGTGCCCTCGACCATCCGATCCCGCGATGCTGTATGACTCCAATCGTCTTTGCAAATTTGTCGTCGTCCTGGTAGCGAAATACACTGAATGTATGCGTGATTATATTACAGATTATAAAGACTAAAAGACTCGAAACAGAACAATTATTTAGTTCAAACTTCATGTTTTCAACTGATATGCGTGCTTTTCTCCTTACAATAAACATCGGCAATGTTTTGTAGTCTTCCGTTGTTATTGAATCTCTTTGGACGCTGAATTACTTTGGACCTTTCCCTTTGACATAAACATTAAAATTGAAGAATTTCGCAGCATTGCGATTCATTGTCATATGACGGCACTACGATGTACTTCACGTTCTTCCACCTATGCCTGTTAAAATGTGTTGTTGCACTAGTAGCGAAACACTCTGAATGTATATAAGATTTTATTGTAAAGACTCGATGACCCGCAACCCTAAATAGAGCATTTATCATGTTGAAATTTAAACATGATAAATGCTTCAAATTGATATTTTATTTTGCATGTTTATTTCCATGCAAAATGCGTATGAAAAAGTTTGTACTCTTCGGTAACTAGTGAAGATCTTTGAACGAGGAAGAGCAGTGAAATTTTATTATCAAACGAACATTAAAGCAGAAGTTTTCTTACTTCATTGGGGCTCATTGTCATATGTCGCCTATGCTCTGATGCACCTCGCGTTCTTCCTGATACAACATTTAAAAATATGTTGCCGCACTGGTAGCAGCACACTCTGAACATATGTATGGTTACATTGTACAAATTATGACGAAATTGTTTATCAGGTTCAAACTTCAGAGTACCAGCTGATACTTAATTTTGCATGTTTTTTTCATGCTTACAGTGCATTTTATTCCTCGATAATTAATAAAGTTCTTTGGACGAAGTGACTTTTCCCCCTCCGACAAACATTAACAGAAGTTTCTGACTGCATTGGGGTTCACTGTCAGACGTCGCCGACGCTGCGATGTACCTCACGTTCTTTCCGCTGCCTGAAGACCAGCCACTGGGCAAACCGTGGAGTAGATACATGATTCGAAAGACAGACTCATAAATCATTGGAAGAACTGGAATCCCCCCTCTCCTTACCTTCGTCGTGCCTTTGGGAAAATTTTATGTTTCTCCTACGTCAGAAATCTTCAAAGCGATCCGATCAGCAGATTCTGGATCAAAAGCTTTTAATTTCCGCGTGCGCTTTTATCTGTGTTACAAGGAGTGATGCCCCTTTCCGCCTTCTTCCATCTTCTTTTCTTGGACTTGGATGTCTTCAGCTGGCTTCTTCTTCTGGTGTTTTAGATGTCGCACGAAGCATCTGCTGTAGAATATAAGTTCAGTCTGGAAAAGGGGAAAGGAAAAAAGGAATGTCAAAGTCAAAGGGTTGGCGAAACTGAGGGCACTAATGGAAGACTGTTTTAGTTTTATTCTTTCAGAATTACTCTTCCAGATAGTGAAGTTCAGTGGCAAAAAGGTTATATTATGGTTGAAGTTATCTAGCCGTACGTAAATCGAGATTTTTTTGCTGCTCTTTTTTTCTACGAAATTTTTTTGCAAAGTTGCAAGTCATTCCGTTGTAGTTGAAACTTGTAATTTTGTTCCCCTATTCAACTCATAAAACAGTAAGACAGTGTTTCTCAACCTGTTTTCCTTGAAAAATTTTTCGTGTGGTCCGCGAACAGCCAGTGAAAATTAATCTGTATCATTTTTATAGTTGTAGTCAATTTTTTTAAAGAAATTTTTTTGGATTCATCTCATTTTATTTAATCTAATTTATGTGAAAGTATTATTTCTATGGTACGTAGTCCGCTTAGGATTTTGGAAGGGAACCAAGTGGACCGCAGTGGGGAAAAGGTTGAGAACCACTGCAATAAAGCAATGCATTATATACTACTATAATATTTTCGTAATAATTTTATAATACAGAATATTTTACATTATCATTATACGTAATGGTATACTTATGAGACGTAATAAATATTATATCTTTAGCACTAAATATATTTTACTACATAGTAAATAGAAGGAATGAAAACAATAATTTAAAGGTTTATGCCTTCTCATAATGTCAGATGCTATTAAAAGAATGTGTGAATTATTTTACTCAAATAATTTATTTAAAAAAATGTAAGTTTTTAAAGAGTTAAATACACTAGATGCAAAATTCGATACATTGTTGAAAATTTTTTTATTTGTTGATTTTAAAAAAATATACTGAAATAACGCATTATTATATTGTACATAAAGTTCTAAATTTCTAGCATTACAATACCATCTAAATTTAAGTTGACTGATTGTGAATTTTCATTTTCAGTTGTTGAAATGTTGCATGTGAAATGTGATGACGCGAGGCAAAATTTATCAGTGTATGTTTTTGTTGGATTTTTTTTTAAATCCATTATTTTGATTCTTTCTTGACTCAATCTTTTTAATGATACATATTTTGTAAATAAGTGTAAAATATGAAGAAAAAGAAAACTGATTTCTGCACTCAAAAATTTTTATTTTTCCTACCAATCATCATTCGTTCGCTCAAAAGTTACAAAACTAATACAAAAAGTTACATCAGCATGGGTATTTATTAAAACTTCTACAGAAAAAAGCACAATAATTATTTACACATAATGTTATAAGTATGCACATAATTCATATCGACTCCCGTGATTTGAATATACCAATCGTTTATTTCATTTCTGTAAGCTCATAACGTATTCGTAGTTGAAAAGCAGCGTAATTAAATTCGTCTATAACTAATGACATCTTGGAGAATTATTTCAATATTGAGCCATTATTTATAAAAGTGAAAGGTTTATAACTATTAAATTTTAATAGTTTGCGCATAGATAAAAGTCTTAAAAGAAGAGTATGAAGTTATACGGCAGATAATGTGACTGGTTTAATCAGGATTAAACATGAAACATTTGAATTCATCAAACAATTTTTTGCTTAAATTGCTGTTTTTGTAATTGCATTATATAGAAGATCATTTTTTAATTTCACTTGTAAACCATTTAACTCATCTTCAATGCAAAGCGTTAGACTGAAACTAAGTGCTCAAAATTACAGTAAATAAACAAATCAAATAATTAAAAATTTAAATAGTATGAAATTGGTTAAATTGACGGCATTAATCCGGTAGTCTCACGGACTATCGTGCTGTATTTTTGAGGGGATCATGATCGGTTTTAAGAGGCCTCGGACGAGAGGACCACCAATAGTTTTGACAGTGTGTGTAACGTATAAGATTAGTGAATAGATAATTAAAATTTTACAATTTTGCTAACGATCAGCAGCGGATTGGGTTATATTAACTTCCTAACCCTTTTATTGCCCTTTAATTGTTTTCGTCAAGATAGGTATGATTTCTAAAGTAGTTAGCCTTTTTTTGTGTGTGTTTCTTTTAAATACAAGTTGTGTTATTCTTAAACATAATTTTTCGCTAACAGAAAGATGTTATTATTCTTGTAAGTAGAAGAATATTTATAATCTTTGAATATCTCGATGACTTCAAAGATATTTATATTTCATATGACTCTGAAGTATAAATTCAATATTTGTGCAATTAATGCATTTTATTGGTTTTAGAAGTACTTCTTGATTTTTTTTACTAAAAAAATTATTTTTGAACTTTGAAACTTTTCCATGTAACACCGATATATCTCTCTCTTTTTCAAATAAATTTTTCTTTATTTTAGAAATTAAAGTCTAGACCTTCTATCAGATCAATGTAATTCTTTTGCTATTAGATGAAACGTATTCTTTTTAGTACTTATTACTAAATAGTTTGTGAAATGCAAATTGATATTTTTCTTGCTTATTAAACTTTCCACAACTTAAGCATAAGTTGGGAAACTTTTCGTGCATTTGATGATTCCAAATTTGTTTAGATTTTCAAGTGCTTAAAAAATACCTAAGTGTTTATTCCATTTATACATATATAGCATAAATACTATATTCTTTTTTATTAACCGTCGCTCTTTTAAATTAATTAAAAACCCACCAAAAATTTTCCTTCTTTATTTTGAAATCGAATTTTTAAGTTCTCGAATCGATAATAAGTTTATCGAATTTGGTAAGTTAAATTTGATAATCACGAGAACACTCGATAGTTATGTGTTTTCTTTGATTTTTTTACTCTAAGTGTTACTATATAAATTTTGAGCCTCATTTGTAAATCTTAGTTAATTCATCTTGTTTTTAGTTTTTTTTAAGAATCATTAATCAATTAATTTATCATATAATATCATTTTTCTTTCGTAGAAAAAGGTGTCTTTCTATTTAGTGGTTTGGGTGAAAGTAGACCAAGTCCATACTTTTGAATAAGCGAAGGTACTGCAAAAACTTCTGCAAAAGCATCAAGACTAACTTTTGACTTCAAGAGCAGGAATTTAATTTAGACATACATTTTATTTTTATAAATGTACTTTTAACAAAAGTTACTTTTAGCTTTTTAAAAGTAACTTTAAATAGCTTACGCCACTGTTCCTCTACATTTAGGATGTTTTTTTTTTTGAGCAATCACGATTGCTTATTGTTCTCACTTGACTGTTTTTGGCGTTCCTTTGATTTTTCCCACCGCCATCCTCCGCACCATCACGGTCGACGGGCTCCTCACGATGCTGCACCTCTAGCGAAAGCCGTCTTCAGGTTGCATCCACGTCCTACACACACGCGCATACATACACAACTACACACACACACGCACACACAAACACATACACACAAACACCTACACACACAAACACATACACACACGCATACATACAGACACCCACACATACACACACAAAAACATACACACACATACACATAACTACCCACACATTCATACCTGCACACAGACACAAACACATATGCCTACACACACATACACATACCCCCCCCAGACACAAACACACATGCCTACACACATACACATAAGCCGTACACACACACACACACACACAAACCCCCCACACACGCCTACATACACACTCGTGATTGCGAAAAACATAATTTGAATTCAAGATGTCAAAATTCAATTTTTTTTTTTTTTTTTTTTTTGAGATATTTAAATACTGTGGCTGCCGCTTATATGAATCGCGTTTATTCTAAACAGTTTTGATTCCATAAAGCGGCTAATTCGATAAAGCTGGATCTTGTTCTGTTTTTGACGATTTGATTTATTAATGCTGCTGATTCAATTAACCACTGATTCAGTTAACCGGTGTCCACTTTACATGCAAGAACTACTATTGATTGAAAAAAAAAAAAAAAAAAATCTGCCTCCTGATCTAATCAGCGGAATGGAAACTGACTCTTACACCTTTCACTTTCTTACCTGATCCGCAATTCAAGTTACTGGACAAATTTTGTGCATTCCTAGTATCCAATATCTGTCAGTTTTTTTTAGCAGTTGTTAAACTTAATAGAGGAACTAAAGAGGAACCAACATCCATATTTCAGTCTACTTGAAAAATCTTTGACTCACATCACTATCATTCTAACCTGTCCATATACACTGAAAAATTTTAACTCCCTGAACACTTTGACGAATTTAAGATTCTTTGTTGAAACAAGCTTATTGTTTATTCATTTAAGTACAAAGTTTTATAACCACTTACAAATTCTTATCTAAAAAACATTGCAGGTTATTTACTTTTTTCTTGATTTTAAAAGTTTTAGAAAGCATCCAAATTGAAAGAGTTCATTGATGGTAATATGATCTCTTGCTTTTCTATAGGTGTATGATTATTACATTTCTCAAAATTTCTTGTCGTTACAAAAAGAAAAGAAAAAAAAGAAGAGTAAAACCATTTTTATCTTCCGAAACGAAGCAATTAGACGAACAATAAAATCTGAATAACGAGAGATAGTTACTTTTACTAAACTATAAAATAGGAAAAACAATGTAAAAAATTCATTTATTTTTCTTCGGGGGAATTTAAACGATTGAAAAAAAATGAGGAAGTGCGTTAAAAATATTTTTTACCCCTCTCATTTACATCCAAAACAGCTGTTCTTTGTTTAACGCTCATTTAATCTATTTTGAATTAACAGCGTCATAAAAAGGAGGTATATTATGTTTTAAAAAATCCACTTATCTTTTGTATTTAAATAAAGCATGTGATTGCTTTCCTTTGTTCTGTGTGTAATGCCGCAATTTTATCAGCTACATAATTTTTTTTCTAAGTTAAGTATTTTGTAAAAGAAGCATTTAAATTGTTGGAACATGCTTTTTGTAAGATGGTTTTCTATACCTTTATGTAAACTAGTATGAAGGACATCTTCGTCATTGAAAAATATCATTATATTTAGTTTGATGAATAGTTTTTATTTCCTGTTATTAATTTCACGTGCGGAACATTGCTTGACTAGTGATCATAGAAAGTTATGACACAAATAATTTTTTTTCTAATTTAGTTGTAGATGCTGAAATTATTTTCTTTTCTACCCTTTTAGTTGTGTATAGGTATAGAGATTTCTCGGTTACTTCTTTCTTGGTTGCAGAAAAAAAAAAAACTTTGTTGGTTATTTTTCTGTTAATTCGTTTCAAATACAGAGATTACTTGACTAGTTTTTTCCCTCAGCTGGTGACAGAGATTAATTGACTAGATAAGTTGTGCGCAACTTACGACCCGGGGCCCATAGAGGGCTAACGAGCTAATCCATCTTGACCGTTTTTATGTTCAATGTTTCGAGTTAAAAAATATATAATGGAGCCTTCTAAAATACGTTTTTCAAACTAATTTCTATACTCGCAAAAAATACATATTTCGTTGCCAATAAAATCTTTAAAAAGGACATCGATTATAACCATTGATGCTCACTTCATAATAACACTAATTATTTCACATCATAAATTCACCATTCATTTCTCTTTAATCTGACAAATGTGATCTGTTGAAAAACAGTTTTCGAAGACGGAAGGGAATAAAAGAAATAGCTTTGAAGTCATTGAAAATAAGTTATAACTTTTACCACTTTTACCTGATAGATAGAACAGTTTAAGAGTATGAAATTAATCAACTTTGATTTTTTTTTCGTGGGATGAAAATAGAATAAATTACGCTTTAGTGGCAAAAAAAAAAAAAAAAACACTGTAAATGCGTTCTTAAAATAACGCATTCATGTTGTAGTTGAAACAAAGAAGTGAGATATATCAAGTACTCAATAAATTACTCCGGTAGAAGTTGTCCTTGATATCAATCTTTAAGGAAACGTTTCGCAATGTAATACAGTCATTTGCTGCCCAGTAGTGGAAACGTGTGATCTGAGCAAATCAAAAATATTATATCAGCCGCTTTAAGTACAATAAAACCTGTAAAGTTAATGACTTGTCCAAGGTTTTTGGTCTTTTTCAGTACAGAATTAGTGTTATATGAAAATAGCTTTGCAAGTTGACCACCTGTCTGAGTGTTTCTCTAAAGTACTGCACCGCAAGTGGTCAGCTTACATATTAAAAGTAGTGATTGGAAATAAAATTAAATGAATTCACTTCAAATTGCCACGTAAGGCATTTCTCTCAATGTTACCATAGATTTATATCGCCGGCTGTCTGTCTTCTGCACATAACTTAAAGTGGAATTAATCTTTAGTTTATTTTAACTCATTTAGTCCCCACCAAATGCAGCGAGAAAAGAAGAAACAACAAGTTAATCTTTAGGCGCGTGTGGGGGCGGACGCTTAACCAGACTGATTCTAATTTAGAGGAGAAATAGAGAAAACCTTTTCTCTGATGTGAAACAAACGAGAAAGCTGCTAGTGATTTGTGCTTAGTTTTTTTTTCTTAAATATCACGCATGCATTTTTTTTTCAAGAAATCTTTTGTATTTATACTGCGTCTCCTATTCAAACGGTTATAAAATGAAGCTGTACTGAAGACTTCTAAGCGGAAATCAGCACTACATTAACACAGGACGATATGATTTTCTTATATATATTCAAACTAAATTTAAAGTAATGAATTTTGTTCATTGGTAGTCGTTATAAAGATCAAAGCTTATTTTCAAAGTCGAATTTCAACTTTACTTTGGTCAGTTGTAATCGAATGGCGTCAGCGGCATAGCGATAATACTTTTTGGTACTTTGAATAAGAAACTATTGTTCTGGTGGTTATTACTGAGTATCACAAATCGAAATAAAAATGTTTTGTGCTTTTGTAGTAATACGATTCTGTGTCTTCGAAAGAGCAAATTGTGTACAGTGAGCAAAATGTATAACGTTCAATTACAAATAAATATAATTAAACTGTCTTATTTTGCTGCTTATGTTAAAGATTGGTGTTTTGGTCTGTTAAATTTAAAACATCTTCATTAAAAAGAACTTTAATAAAGCACTGAGTGTCAAACATATTGCAAACACATCTTTCAAGGTGGTAAGAAACCACCTTCTGATTGCAGAAACACTGGTGATCTTTCAAACGCTAGGCAGTAACTACAATGAAACCTATTGATGCTTCAGTATGGCAGCTGTTTAGCTGCTATAACTCAAGTTTACAATGTAAAGGGTTTTATTCTAACCCCGAAACTCGTGTATGATGCTTTTATTGCTATTTTGTTCTTAAAGGGTGATTTTTTACTTAACTCCGTCATACACAATGACGTCTCAGAAACATTAGGTATTATAACAGCAAATCAAATACATGAAGTATTGGAATATACTTGTCTACAATTACACTTGAAATGATTTCCGTCTGAGAGACATTAAAATCTACAATGGTACAGGAAACAAATAACTTCTAACAGAAATCAATTTATGTCGACTATTTAATGGTTAAACTGATGCATATACATGATCCAGTGTACAAGTTATTCTGGATAATATTTTAACTGTTGGAAATCTAGGCTTACCAAAGCGAAATTTTGGGACAATATCAAAACTCGCCAAATTGTTGAAAGCTTAGCTGTCGGACAAAATTTATTATCCGGCTTAATGGATCAGACTTTTTTCAGGTGCTACGTAAGAATAAACAACTACACAAACACGCACTCTGATCTGAAACTACGGATGCGTCGGCCTATTTACATACTGGCTACAGGTTAAACATTCTTAAGTTAGCGAAACTACAAGTAATTTTATTATACTCTGTTCAGCTAAAAGAAAGAACGGAAGTTAACAAATGGGTTGCCAGAAAGCGAGCTAAAAGAAAGAACGGAAGTTAACAAATGGGTTGCCAGAAAGCGTGCCACTTTTGGGGATTTTCTCGGCAATAAAAAAACGTAGACCAATATTCGCCGTTTGCTTGGCGCTGATTTGTTATTTTGCCATGGCAAACACGTAGCTAACGCCTCCAAATGGTGTATTTTTGTATTTACATCTAGTCTATCTTTTCAATGTACGGAGTATAGTATTATGCCGTAAGTTACCGCATTTAAGCTAGGACTATATCAGAAAGAACTACATGCAATATAAAGACAGCGTTAATGAGATGACATCTGCTTCCAGCTCCGTTATTGTCTATTTCAGTCTGAGGGCGAAACTACAGTCCTTGGCTGGCATAACCGGGCTGTCGATATATTGCATAAAGTATAGTATATTAAAAAGTGAACTCTCTTGTGCTGTTTATGGACTGATCTTAATGAATTTTTTTTTCTGTCTTCCACAGATTTGAGGCGCTACAACTGAGCTTCAAGAACATGTGCAAGCTAAAGCCACTTCTTGCGAAGTGGCTGGAGGAGGCCGACTCGACGACGGGATCGCCCACTTCGATCGACAAGATCGCCGCCCAGGGCAGGAAGCGGAAGAAGCGCACCAGCATCGAAGTCTCGGTGAAGGGGGCGCTCGAGAACCACTTCCACAAGCAGCCCAAGCCCTCGGCCCAGGAGATAGCGGGGCTGGCCGACAGCCTGCAGCTCGAGAAGGAGGTGGTGCGCGTGTGGTTCTGCAACCGGAGGCAAAAAGAGAAGCGAATGACTCCACCAGTCAACATCGGGCCGGGAACGCCAGGGGGCGCAGACATGATGCTCGCCCACAGCCCGCCCCTGCACTCGCACAGCCCGCCGATGCTCTCGCCGCACGCAGCCCCGCAGAACCACGGCCCACACAGCATGCACGGGCAGTCGCTGGCGGCCCACTGACAAATAGCCCCATGCTTCGTTCTGCCGGGGCACCACCACCCGCTTTACGACTGATAGGAGAGAAGCCGACTCTACAGGCCTCCATACGCTCTACAGCCATGCTGCCCGGAAAGATTCCTCGCCGTTCCACGACGCTCAGGATGGTGATTCTTCAATCGAAGTCACCGAGGCCTCGAATTTGCCACAAACTAGTCTCTGCAGAGCTCTCAGGTTCCATTCGACGCCTGGAACTGCAGAAGTTGATTTCTTTTGAAAATATGAAGACTTGAGAAGATCAGATTCTGAGATAAGTTCCGATGCTGAAGCATTCATTGTTGATGGTGATCTTCTTCTCATTCCACAAAAGTTCTCGGGAAGTCATCGAGGCCTTGAATTTACAACAAACTAGTCTATGCAGGGCTCTCAGGTTCTATTCGATGCCCGGAACTGCAGAAGTTGATTTCTTTGGAAAATATGAAGACTTGACGAGACTAGATTCTTAGATAAGCTCCGATGCTGAAGCATTCATTGTTGATGTGGATCTTCTGCTCATTACACAAGTGTCATCGAGGCCTTGAATTTGCACCAAACTAGTCTCTGCAGTGCTCTCAGAATCAAATTCCACTCTATTTCTGAAAACTGCAGAAGTGTATTTCTTTGGAACAATATCGAAACTCGGCAAGACCTCCGAGATAACCTCCGATACTGAAGCATTCGTTATACGAGTTTGATGACGCAAAACCTTTTGGTTTTGCTACAACCATCCAGACCTGGAGAACCTGAGCCCGAAACTAGTCAGGGTGCTCAGACTCTAATTTCATAGGATACCTGCAGTGTCTTTCAGATCCTTTTATATCAGTTGCTTGCAATTTCCTCACAAGTTGATTCCGACCTCATAATGAAACTGAGGATGTTGAGACATAAACTCCACAAGCTTCGAAGCTAAAGAGTCTTTTGATTCTAACAGCTACTATTACTTCAAACAATGTTCAGGCATTCTATCTGCAACACACTAGTCTCTGTAGACAACTGGACCTCAATGCACAATTTCTGCAGAAACTTAAAACTTAAGTAAAAATGCCAGTACCCACCACATCATTATCTTGACTTAAAGAATATTTTCAAGTTCTTTACGAGACAAAGATCTTGATTCCTAGTTTGTGAAAACTATGTCTTTTACAGAGCTTTTCACCAAAGCTCTGCAGGACTTTCAAGACGATCGTTCTTCACTATTCTGGAATTCAAGAACAGTGATAATTCGACATTTTCTTCTGATGAGAAGATTGTAGAACACTCAGGCCTCAACTTCACCTCTCCGGTATGAACTAAGCAGCATCTTATACATAACAGAGTATATATATATTGTACATATGAACAAAAGTGACTATGACCATCAATGAAGAACTAGTTTGATGTATTGATGTACCATAGGAAAGAATTGTATAAAGAAAATTTTTGTGGTAAATCTCCGACACGTATAAATAATATATATATATATAAATATACATAGTGCCAATATTGTCCTTTTTCACCTCAGACGTTTTTTAAAAAATAACTCACCGTACGCCAACACCAAGTCATTTGTACATTTGAACTCCAGCTCAACTTTTGTCAGTAAGATTTTGTGCAAAAATCTTGAGTTGGCCAGATTGTGTGTGCTCCGAGTTTTTCATCTGTCCTTATGTCAAAGCTCATTGTGCCACGCGTCATGCGTGTTTTTGCTGGTCACAGAATTTCACAACCACATTAAATGGTAAGTTTGATTTCTTGTGTTATGTTTCTTTACTTGATTGCAATCAATGACACACATTGGCATTAGAAAACAAGAACAGATATCTGATCTTCATAATCGTTTACATTTTTAGCACAAATTCTCAAAATGTAGACTTATAGACTGTTTAAAGAACGTAATGAATAACTAAAATTTGTCTCAATTTTAAAGCATAAGGGTATATTGCCGTTTTTAGCTCCTGGGAGAAATTATTTATTTAGTTGGAAAGCACTTTTGATCACTTTTTTAAAAATAGACATCATTAGAGCAAACGAAATCTACTTGAATCTTCTAAAATCTTAATGTTCTTGAAAATTCGATAAAATCAGAAAAACTTTCGAAATTTCAAGAAAGTGAAAAAAGAAAAAAAGAGAAAGAAATTATTTTCGTCTCAGTCATTTTATTTTATGATGCTTTAATTTTCTTACATTTATCATCATAATAAAGATAAACAATCTTCAACCAAAATATCAGAGCTCTAAAAATGCATAATCAAAAAAAAAAAAAAAAAACCGACAGAAAGGGGGGGGGGAGGTAAAATAAGAAAAAATGAGTTCCTTACTTTTGAGTCAAGCATAGGGTATGATATTTCAAAGAACTCCATGCTGAAATAATGTTTCTTTTTATTCATCTAAAATGGTAGGATGGAACATGATTTGGGTGAAATCATAATATTAAAATAACGTTGCTGCAAAATGTTTTATGCATATGTTAACATCGCAGTCAAAAGTGATGCCACGCAACCACTTTCGACGAATATTTTAACATTTGTGTTTTAACATAAGCTACGTAAAGCTATTTTAACGTAAGAAATAGTTTAATCGAGCTACAAACCAGTTTTGATTGCTATTTGAACGTAACTAACTTTTAAGGTAACTGTAAGCTAAAGGATAAATTTTAAAGGTTACATGCTTTAAAACAGAAGGATACCACGCGTACAATTTTAAAACACGATTTTTTTAAAAAAAATAAAACCAGGGTTGCCAACCTTGGAAAAATAATTTGAGAGGCAGATTAAAATCTTGCGGAGAAGCTCGGTATTTTGTATGAAAAATCAATAAAAATAACTAAAACCACTTATCTAAAATTGTTTTATAGCTTTAATAAATCATTATAAGCAGGAGTTAAAAATATTTATTTTTAAATTAATAAAACAGTTTTAGACGCCTTCCATCTTTGAGTATTAGCATCTTCAATTCTCCATGTTTTCATGTTTGTTATCATAAAATAACTTTCGGCCGGGAAATGCGGAGCAAAAAAACTTCTTTGTGGAGCCACGGAGTTTTGACAGTTTTGCGGAGCAACTCCGCAAAATGCGGAGCAGTTGGCAACCCTGTTAAAACGGAAGTTGGCAACCCTGTTAGAGTAATATGAGTGAGGAAAAATATTGATAGCTTGTGTTTTGCTTAAAAGGAAATTCGCTAAATAATGCACCATTTTCGGATCAACCATTTGAAATTAACAAACCATTAATAATAATGTGCAAATTTCTCTGCTAGTTTTTTGCCGCAAATACACGAACTGTTTATTGTCTACGATTTAAAAGAAAGACGATTTCAGTTGTTGTCTATACTGTTACTATAGTTCAAGTGCACTGAAGAAAAGCATTGTGAAAATGCATCACGGTATGGAGATTATTTCTTAAATTAATGATATAGTTAGAAAATATGTGATTAATACGCCTTTGAAAATAATTTATCATTTCATGGTACACATTAGGGGAATTCAGTTTGACAGTTTAATAATGTTGTAGGTTTATGCTGCTGTGTATAATATATGACTTTAAAAATTGGGTGAGGGGTGAACGTGGTTATGTTAAAAGTATTTATAGTAGTTACATTATTAATTTAAACAAAGGCTGAACCAAATCGATGAAAAAAAAGATACTTAAAATACTGAGAGAGGTCACTGTGAGAATCAGAAGCAAACACTGATCATTAAAACATTTAAATGTATTCAAAAGTAAACGAACACATTACATTCCTTTTATGTTTGGTTGAAATCGTTGTAAAAGTAGATTTTGGTTTTTTCCGACTTTCTAAAGTTTAATGGCAGTTTTGACATCCTATATTGACATGTTATTGGAGATTACGGGAAGGTATGACGTCAGGGCTAGAGTAGACATTAGAATTGCTTGTAAATCAAGAAAAAGAAAAGAAGGCTTATACTATTTTTAACCTAACTAGCGAAGAGCTTAATGCTGCATTTTTTTGTTAGCCATCAATCAAAGTTTAATATTTTGTCTGCTGTAATGAATTGATTTAATGTTATTGTTGGTTAATACACCAAGAGCTGAACCCAAAACAGAAGAAGTATTTTTTTTGATATTTCGGATGGCTGTTCGAGGGAGCTAGTAAAAACGCAGCGGTAAAATTTCTCTTAAGTCAGTAAGAGCTTGATTTTATTATTATCTGTTCGCTGTCAACGTCCGATTGTTTCTCTGATGTCGTATATTGACTTACATGATTATTCGGTGCATAATGTCTAGGGTTGAAAATTGCTACTGAAGATGATGGGCGTGCAACGCATTTAATCAATATCACTGCAATTTTGCTTTTGCATTCTTAGTTAGACATTATTGAGCATTTTTATCCTTCTGGTCTCTTATTTGTAATTGGAATTTTTCAAAACATTAACATATAAAGTTCCATTAATACCATCAAGATCTACTAGAAATATTATTAAATGTTGCCCCCAAAATGAGAAAAGCATCTGAAACTTTTTTTGACACGAACTTTTTAAGAGAGAGCGTGTTTTGGTTCTTTTCAAGTACAGATCAATGAACGTGTTTAACAGTTTTGACGCTATACATTGACTTCCAAAAACGATAAGAGAAAAAAAAATAATGAATTTTTCATTTTCACTAAATATCAAGAACTAAGAAATCAAGGTCGTCAAATAAATCTATAAAATATTACCCAAGAAAATTGTAAACAAAGTAGTTTCATGACAATAGTAATTTTTTTCTACAATTGTCATAGTAGTTTTCTCTAAAATCAGATATTTGACGGTCATTTACTGGTTGTATAATCATAAGAGGACGTTTCGAACAAATGTACAAATGTTGTTGAAGAAAATGTTTTCCAAATATAATTTCAGTTTCTGTGTATCACGATAATAAAACACAACATCGCGTTCTTAATAATGTTCAACATCAACTAACCAGATATAAATTAAATTATGCTTTGATATTAAATCATCAAATGATTTCGTCGTAGGTGTTTTTACCAAAGACATCTAGAGCTAAGAAATGTATCATTCGTTAAATAGTATCGTCTAAAAGTTCCACTTATTGACAAGTATGCTTCGGATATTATCTAATTTTTTTGCCACATATTTGATACATTTCTTCAAAATGGTAAACCGACATGACTACTTGACATCTTGACAACAATGCTAAAGTAGCTTTTGATAGATCAGCTTTGGTAAAAGTACCTCTTTAGTACTGAGTATTATGTTATTTTTATAGCTCTTTTAAATTTCATATTAACAGTCATATTTTCAGAGCTCGAATCGTAATGATTATTTAAAGTTGTTACGAAACTTAAGATATCAATTACATCTCGCTAAAGTGATTTCCTTTTTTAAATTTTAGTCCGTTACAAAAATTGCAAAAGTGAATTAAGTCGAAGAAAGCCAAACAGAATATCTCTTAAGAAAAAACATCTACATTAGTAGTACTAACAATGAAAACAGTCTAAAATATTTTAACAGATTTATCTCATTATTTAATTTGCCACTAAATACTCACCTGCGCAACTCATTTAAGTTTTTCTAATACCAAAATGAATCATACAAAATTTAATGCATTTGCTTATTTTGAACACATATATTACTCCGAGTTAATTAAAAATTTATAGTACTAAACCAAGCAGAAATGGAAATATTCATATCATTTAAGACAAACTCAAATTCCCAGTGATTTCTTTTCTAGCTCAGGGCATTTTACCAAATTGTTCAAGCACAAATAAATGCCATTTAAGCTTGATCAACTCTTAAACACTCTAATTGCAACCAAAAACATTTTCGACATTAAATCCCTATTTCCGTCACCATTCAAGCGCTCTTTCTGTTTGGTAATGTACCCAAGGACACTAAACAGGCTGCTGTGGGCTCAAACGACTTCAGGAAATATGCTTCAAATTCCATTGATTAGTTACTTGAAGAGCGGTTTGGTAAACTTATATTCAAATGTTCCGCCTTCCCTGTAATGAATTTTGCCAGCCTACCGATGCATAAAGGCCTATCCTTTGGGTATTAATCTTCTAAAAATAAACCTTGTCACAAGCACGTGGTATGGCTGCGGGTGTAAAGGAAATCCGCTGATGACTTCTTAAGCAGGCGGGATTGCGATCAACTCTTTAACCTGAACGAAACCGATAATTAACCCTTCTCGAGCATTTTGTGGGTGTTCGTCAGTAGAATTCTCAACTAGTTTTTACGTCTTGTTTTTGCCATTAAAGGGTAAACGGCGGACAGAGCCTCACAGTTTCAAAGACGACGTGTTAATGCATCCGAATTTAAAGAAAGGTGACTTAACTGAACTTGAGTATCATTAAATAAAACATTTCTTGTGACTTCCTGTTTTTTTACCACCGTTTACCAGTCGGTTAATTTTAATAAATTATTTCTTGAGGAAATTTCCCCCGCTATTACCGAGGAATGTGCTGGTTTTTAAGTTTTCACAACGGTGATAGATTTTCAGAAGTTACTTAGTTTGATGTTAATGTGTTCAATTATTATTGCTACAACATTTTTTGGCAAGAGAAGAATATAAATGTATGAAAACAACGGAATTCAAAACAACGGATTTTCAGAAGTTACTTAGTTTGATGTTAATGTGTTCAATTATTATTGCTACAACATTTTTTGGCAAGAGAAGAATATAAATGTATGAAAACAACGGAATTCATGATTAAAGTGAGTGAAAAAATAGATGTAGGAAAAGTGCATTAAACTCGGAGTTATTTTAAGGTTTTCTCAAACTGAACCTAATATTTTGCAACAGGGAACATTCAAACCTGTAGACAAAATATAAGAGAGACAGTATGACATACTCCATAACCCCACCCCACCGCCATACAAAAGACAATTTTCAGATTTTTTTAAGCAATCACGATTGCTTATTGTTCTCATTTGACCGTTTTTGGTGCCCGTGCCTTTTTCAGCTTGGAACAGAAGCCTTTGCAGCACCACCACCCACCGTCCTCTGCAGGCGGCGCGGCGCGGCTGCTCCGGTCCTGAGCTATCCGCTTCTCCTTGTCGGAAGCGTCCATGTCCTACACACACGCACACACGCCTACGTGCATACGCACAGGTCTACGCACACACACAAGCCTACACACAACTATGCACACGTAACCGCCCAGGAGGAGAGGCAGGCTTGGGGGGGGGGGTGACAGGAGCTGTTTCTAGAAACAATAACTATAATGGGTAGGGTCCTGTCTCAGTTCGTGATTGCGAAAAACATAATTTGAATTCAAAATTTCAGAATTCAAATTAATTTTTTTTCTTTTTTTTTAATTTACTTGAAACGATTCAAATTGTTGCTTCATTTCTGCGAAGCATTTAAATGTACTTTTATTGCAATAAAATTGCTTTTTTTTAAAAGTAAAAGCTAAAATTTGAACTTTAATAAAAGTTAATTTACATACACGCACTCATGGATAGTAATGTGTGCAAATGATTCGTGGGTATCTCATTAAAATTCATAAATCATTGTATTTGATTAGTGCATTCGAATTTTCTTCAAACAGTTGACATTCATTTATCGTTTACTTAATATTTGATTCAAACAATGGTTGCTGCTGTCTTGTTCGGGCTAGGCTGGAAATTTGAGGTGCGCTGCTTCTCTTTTCCAACTGTAACGGTAATTTGATGTGAATTCCGACTTCCACAGCCATAAAGACTCTTTTATTGGGTAGGCAGCAATTCACAGCACAAGAACACACAAAGAAAGCGATAAGGACAGGAGAGAGAAAGCACATCCATGCCCGAGCCGGAATTCGATTCCTGGACCTCCCTATCGCTATCAGAATTCTCTGACCACTAGACGAGGCGGGTAGCAAAAATAAATTAATAAATAAATATTTAAAAAAGCAAATAAAATGAAATAAAAAAACAATGATTAAAAAAGTTAAAATAGAATAAAATACGATGAAAAAAAACCTATTTTGCTTTTCAAAATCAAATTTATTAACTTAATATTTTTTACTAATGAAAAATATAAGTAAATCAATTTCAGCAATTACAAGTAAAGCAATTAGATTTGCTCTCTTGATTTCAAAGTAAAACGAAGAACTGCAAGACAAAAAAAAAAAAAAAAAATCTTTAACTGCTTTCATTGTACCATGCACTATATTCAGTTTCCGAGCCAAATTCTTTCGTTACAATCACAAACTACTAACTATACTTAAGCGAAAACAAAAGAAATATAAAACAGCACACGAATGATCTTAATAGAAATAAAAGAAAATTTCTTTCATGTCTTTCAACATTGATTTATAGTCCATTTCTTTCTCTACCATTAGCATACAAAAAGTGTGAAACTCTCCACACATTTACCTTCATTACCTGTATTATCTACGAATCAAGATCTCAAAAAACGGTTTTAATCTCTTGATAATCACACGCATTTAATCGCGAGGGTTTTTTTCCACCCAAATCACCACACGAACCACAAATTCGAGAATACTAACGAGGTGTCCACCATATTAATAAATATTATTTTTTTCTCCCGATTCGCTGGACTACTACTGCGCCTGGAACTGCCTTCAAACACGCTAAGGACAGTTTTACTACGCTTCTAAATGTACATCATAAAGATGATATAAGCAGCCATTACTTCTTGGCGAAAGCTTTCTTTTCATTTAATGTTCTGAATCGTCTATTATTTATCAACAATCATATTTTTTTGTTTTATTGGAGGTACTGTTGAAGTACACGCAAAATACTGTGCTTTTAATTTGACTAATCTTTTTTCAATGGATACTTAATGTAAACACAGACACAATGATACTTAGAATTGTCATTTAGCTTAAGGTTATCTTCTTGGCTATCGATCTTGCGAGTTTTAAATAACCTCTTGGCGACGACACCGACTATATTTGGGTTGTTCTATGGGAATTTTAATTTAGAGAGTGCGGACTTGTCAACATTATAATTATAAGTTAAGAAGACTAAAAGCTTAAGATTATGATTATCGATCGATTGTAATGAAAATTTAGAACATCGAAGTGACACTTGCACAAGATTTCCATATTAGCAACAAAACTGCAAATTATAATAAAAGTTACAAAAATAACTATCGTTTAAAATAAAAGTTTAATTTTACAAAAAAAAAAAGTCAATTAAGTTAAAAAGTCGCCTAAAACTGCATTTAAACACGCTAAGGACAGTTTCACTACGCTTTTAAATAAACTATCATTCATATAATATAAGTAGTCATTAATTCTTGGCGAAAGCTTTCTTTTCCATTTAATGTTCTGAATCGTCTATTATTCATCCACAATAATATTTGTTTGCTTTATTGGAGGTACTGTTGAAGTACACGCAAAATAATGTGCATTTTAATTTTTTCAATGATTACTTAATGTAAACACAGATGCAGCGATATTTTAAATTACCATCTAGCTTAAGGTTATCTGCTTGGTTATTGATTTAATTAGAACTCTTACGGCGATCCCAACTATATAAGGCAGTTTTAATTTAGACATTGCTGTCCTGTTGACACTCAGTAAACTTATAAGTTTAAGATAAAAATAAGTTAAGAAAATTAAAAGATTAAGATTATGACAATCTATAAATTGTAATAAGAATTTAGAATGCATGATTAACTTCCACTTGCATGAGATTTCCAAGTTAGCAACAAAACTGCACGTTATAGTAAAAGTTATAAAAATGACTATCGTTTAAAATAAAAGTTTAATTTTGCCCAAAGAAATATCAATTTGGGGGAAAAGTCACCTAAAAGTGCCTTCAGGCATACTAAAGACATTTTTATTATGCTTCTAAAGGTTCACCATACAGATGATATAAGCAGTTATTACGTTTTGCCGAAAAATTATTTACCAGCAATCATGTTTCTTCGTTTTACTGAATATTGCTGATGTACACGAAAAACATGCTGTTTTTTAAATTTGATTTTTTTTGAAAGGTTACTTGATCTAAAAACAGATAAAACAATACTTGGAATCGTTGATAAGTTGAAGGTACTATCGATCATATTAATAGTTTCAGTTTATCGATCGATCTTAATTAGCGTGTATTATATCCAAATGACTTCTAATTGCATAAGATTTTTAAGTTAGCACCAAAACTACTAATTATAAATAATAAAAGTATAAGAAATTATCAAAAGAAACTATGATTTAAAATAAAATTTTAAATTTACCAAAAGGAATGTCGGATAAATTGAGTTGAAGATTAGAATCGGAACTAACAAAACGGCTTTTTAAGGTCATCAACTTTAAACTATTAATTATGATATGACTTCAACTTATCATTTCAGCTATAGAAACTGTCCAACATCATTTTCGATCATAAAAAGTCTTGAGGGTGCCATTATTGCTATCAATTATAATGAGATATGAAGGCAAAAATCGTAACTACTAACTGTTATTAGAATATAGCCTTACCAGTGGAATTATCGATCGCAAGAGGAGATTTTAAATTTATCAAAAGGAATATCGGTTTAACTGAGCTGAATGTTAGTATTTTAAATATCCATCAAAATAGTTTTTTTAAGGTCATCAACTTTAAACTAGTTAACTTGTACCTAAAAGTCTACAAAAGTGATACTACTGATTCTAATTAAATTTTCCCCCTGACGACTATCAAAATGTTAATTAAACTTAAGCAGCAATTAATCACACTAATATTTTAAGGTTGTGTTCTGGACCATCAACAATAGCAAATATAAATTGACTGAAGTAACTTTTGATATGATACGTTGAGTTTTTTGCAGTTGTCATGGGAACTACCGGTTTTGCTAAAAAAATAAGGAAGCTAACTAAAATTGACAACAGTAAGTGCTTAGACTTAGACTATCGTATATAATAGGACTCTATCATTTTAGATGATGGATATTAATGGGAGTTTTAAATAACCTGAGATTATAGCTAAGCGTGTAAATTTTAATACAACGATAAAGTATATTAATTGTAGCCATTGTGAAAAGATGTCAATTTTACAAACATGATTGAATCGTAATGGGATTTTTTGTTGAAAATGCTGGCACAAATAATTGAAGGTTAAAAATTAATAGTTAACGAATGATTTTTAAAGTGCAAAATTAAAATTTGTCTCTTTTAAGTCAATTAAGTCAGGGTATAATTATAATTTTTTGAGCATCTCTATTACGATAAGAATTTTCCATTGCTTGTAATCGTGATCAGAATCAGTAAAAACTTTTAAATTATACACTACTAGCATTCCCGTACCCGGCATTGCTCGGGTAATGGAATTAGCAGGGGTTAACAGTGCTTGATGCACCTAGTTTCGAAAATGCCCTATAATAATTACTTATTACCAATAATTTTTTCTAACTTTGGGAAGATCCCGGGGCCCCTGGACTCCTTATATATATGCCCTTGTCCTTAACTGATCTTTAACTGTTATTAACGATCCTTTTAAAGTATTGATTATCTTTGCAAACACGGGTCATCCACATTTTATTGTTATATCTATGTTTAAGCAAGAACTTCTTAGTATACAACATTTTTTTTCTTTTCTGGTGCTAAAATTATTAAGCTGCTTGATGAACTGACTTTGGAGCTAAATAAAATTGGCCGTGTGAAAAAAAGTCTTCTCTTAAATCGATCCCTGCTACTTTTAATGTCTGTCCTTGCGACTTATAAACGGTTATTGCAAAGCAAACTTTCACAGGAAACTGCACTCTTCCAAATTTAAGAGGATAGTCCGCCTGTGATGATGTTCTTAAAAACATCGTTTCTAGTTTTGAAAAAATGAAAACAAAAGACAGAAAACATTATTATTCAGTAAGTTACCGCCCATTAGCCAGGGCTTTATTTGACTTGAGAAAAACCTCGAAGAATCACGTGAGAAACAAAAACAATATCAAAATTACAGTTCGCTATCGGCCAAAAGTTGAGATGAAGTGCTAAATAATGATTTGAATGGAGGAAAGCCTTCGAAAATAAGGGATTTGAATTTCAATGACAGGTTTTTAATTTCGCAGAAATTAAGGGGTTTTAATTAATTTCTCCCGAACTAATTGAGATTTCGAAAAATCCTTTCTTAGTGGTTACTTTTGTAATCATGCGGACATAGCTGCCAAATTTCAAGTCTGAAGCTTCAGCGGTTTCGGCTGTGCGTTGATATATATATATATATATATATATATATATATATATATATATATGTTATCTCAGGACATTGATTTTTATATATTAAGATTTAGACTAACCTTATGCTTATTTAGGGCAGTTTAATACCTTTTTTTAGATAAAGAGGAAAAACTAATTTTTCATAAGCAAAAAGGTTTTCTGTGTTGCGTTTTGTAACAGCTTAAATATAATATAACAAATTGCTAAATCACAGTTTAGTGGTACAGTAATAGTAGGATACTTCTGTGTAAAAAGTTCAGTAGCAATGCAGTTCTAAAAACTATCTTACTTGAGATCGGATATCAAAGCAGATAGAATTCGAAGCCGATCTTTCACAGAAATATCTAAGAAAGAAAATATGTCTTTTACTCTGACCTTCAAAGTGACATTAATTCTTCGCGAAAGAAATATTTCTATTTAAAATAGATTAATAAAGTAAGAATAGAAGTTCTTCATCTTCACCTATGTTGCAGCAAAAGTCATTGATCACTCCAAAGTATGGTTCAGAAAACTAAATACGCTCGTAAATGATTTATTGACCGCAATGTTTATTAAGTAATCAATACAAGTCTTCATTAGTTGTACAGATTTGTTTTTGTATATTATCATCAGGAAATTGGATATGTATGATTGATATCAATTACAGAGCAAGAAAAACATTTGTGAACGGTTTTAATGATCAGATTGATGATTTCTTCATTGAAAACGATGAAAAGTTACAGATGATTAAAAGAAAATGATGTTAAGAACAGATGTTTTGACTGATAATTTGAACTTGCTCTACGTGAGAGAAAACATTGATTCCAACAAAATAACTGTTACATCATTTAAAAAATAAATAAATAAATAACAAAAAATAAATAAATAGAAGAATAAAAGAATTTATTTTATAAGGATTTTTTTTTTTCATTATTACTGCTGCTTGAGAATTTTCAACCTATAGTTTTGTGTTTCCAGTAAGACAGATTATGACTGCATTGAATTGAATCTTACTAAAGAACATCGATTATATTCTGGGGATATTTCAGAACTCTCAGAAGTTAAGATGATTATTCGAATCTATCCTGACTGGATTTAAAAACCTTCAAGTTTTTAGTTTGATTCTTAAAACTTGATAAAATTGTTTTCCATTTTTCTTTTGAATTTATTTTATAGGATTTTTTTTTCATTATTACTGCTGCTTGAGAATTTTCCACCTACAGTTTTGTGTTTTCAGTAAGACGGATTGTGTATTACTGCATTGAATTGAGATCTTACTAAAGAACATCGATTATATTCTAGGAAAATTTCAGAAGTTAAGATGATTATTCGAATCTAAAGTCCTGACTCGATTTAAAAACCTTCAAGTTTTTAGTTTGACTCTATGTTACTGATACTGCTTTTAGACATATTTGATAATGAATTCTAACGAGTGGTGTAGTTAAAATGTGATGTTTTAGGAGAAATATTCTTTGGTATTGAATTCGGAAAAAGTGGTGATTTTGTTTTAATTTGACATTTTTGTGACTGAAAGAAAAGTGGACAAAATAACATTTCACACTTGAAAACCTTTTTTTGTGGTATCAAATAGCTGCCAGTTTTTCGTTACATTTGAAAGAGTAATATAATACAGATAACATATTGTAGATTATTACAATTTCAACATTTAAATAATAAAAATGTATAAATATTCGAAGACAGACATCAATACACGAGAAACTTCCATATTTAAAGTTCATAATCCTATATTATAGAGCACTTTTATTTGTATTTTATTTCCATCATTATTTAGTTTCTAATATTTCCTTTTAGCTATTATTCTCTTTATATTACGTTTATATTTACCTGGTAAGAGTTATGTTTTAAGTTTCGGACACCCTTAAAGCAACTGATAAATTTTTAACGATTGACGGGAAAACCGAGGTTTTTTTGGTTTTCAGAACAATGTTTCAGTAACGTAGGTTTTGTTTTTAAAGTTTCGCTTAAATCAGCTGGTGGTCACGGTAGATATGTAGTTTTTTTTTTGTGTGTATTTTCTAATATTCGATTTCAAAAAACCTCGTTAAATCCTTAAAAAATATTGACAAAGTGCAGTTAAATTATAAAAGGAGACAAAACAATTTTTCCCCAATATACTTTGCTGCTTACAGCATACAAAAAGAAGTTTACAAACATTGTTGCCATCCGAGCTAAGCAATAATATACTGTGACAAAATAATAGTAATGATTCTAAATAATGATGGAACTCACGCACAAAATCGTCGAATGAGAGAAGCTATTTATTGTACGCGGTCATTTAAACGGAAAGCCAAATTACCAAAGTTCCACAACGTATTGCTCGGTTTTTAAAATATATGAATGGCTATAAATTCATTAAAGATTTCTTATCCATAGTGCAATAAAAATATACTTTGACTTTATGTGTATAGAAAAACCATAAAATGTTATTTTTCCCCCATAATGATTTTCCATGATGGTATTAATACAGAACAAACGAAAAATAATGATTTTTTCATCTTTAAATTTTAGTAATTACACCTTAATGGTTTTTCATATTTATCTGCTGATATGGCTTATGGGCAGCACATGATTTTATTATGTTCTTAATCGATATTGCTTTTGTATTGATTGAACTCTTTATTTTTTGACCCAAAAATATGAAAAAGAAATCAAAGAATTTAAAAACTGCAACTTGCTACGGTAGATATGAACTACAAAATTTTTATTTATTTTTTATTTCATATTCATCTTTTTATTTTCTTGCTATATGAGGAGCCAAGAACTGCTAAAAAATTAACCTATTGCGCTATTGGCTGATTAGCAAAACCAAGGTACGGATTGCAATTAAAATTGCTTGGAAGTGTTTTGGAGACATAAGAAGCCGAATTAGTTAGAAAAAAATGAAGCCTATACTAAACAAATTGGGCTTTATCTCCCATCGCATACCTACAGCTTTTATGTTTTTTGCATCAGATGAAGATATTTTTTGTAGCTCTAAAAATACAGAAAGCAATTTTCCTTATTGCCATGCAACACTGTTTTTCTCTATAACTTGTACTTACACTTTATAGAAAAGTCTTGAATTTTCTCGATTGTGAGTACAATGTTTAAAATCTTAGGTTAATTGTACTGTTTTTTTTTTTTGGTTTGAAAAGTTGGTAAAGAAAGCTAAATCTGTGTCATTTACTATATATGAGAGCTAATGTTATAGGGATGTAGCATTTTACGGCTTTAAAATCATTTAGTCTCCATTCATATAAGACGTATATTTCTACAAAATTAAAAAACTCAGCTTTTGCACTATTGGATGCAATTATATTTTAGTACCAAATTATGTTTCTCCTGCAACTGTAAATTGGATTGCAATTTGTTTCAAATACGTCAGAACAATTTTCCTAATCAGGTTCAACATTAACAACCACTTTATCAACTGATTTTCAAAAAATATTATTTATCCCGATTCCTTTAATCGCAAATTGCTTCAAATTTTAAAAACCAACTCCTATGCAGAAACTGTTTAAAAAATGCAAATCAAGTAAAATATCTTGCAATGTTGATTGTAAAATTGAATTTTAATTTTTAAATTTTTTTCATGCATGTTAGAATTTATAATCGAACTGAGTAATAAGATCCACAGTGATCGAAACTAAATAGTTGGAAATTCTTAGATTAAGTATTGTTAATGGAGTATTTTTACATCTAGGCTGAAAATGGATTGTCGTTTTAGAGAAAGTTTTCCGCTTAAATCATCATTACGAAACATAATTAGGAAACTTTTTTGTCATAATTTAGCGTTCATGAACGACACTTTTGCGCGGTAGTATTACATGAAGAATATCATGTAGTACTTTGAGAAATTTCTGGAAAATTACACATTCAATAAAAAAAAAAAAAAAGCAAAAGTGTTTGAACTGTGAGAATTTAAAAATATAATCTTGTTACCAGTGCTGAATTAATAAACCTTCGACAATGACAATTAAATGATTAAACTGTTCAGAGCTAGTTTTATATTAAAATAAAAAATAATTTTTATCGTAACTTAACTTACTTTCGGCATATTTTAATATCTAAAGCTAGTTAAAAATTTTGAGTAAAATGGTGACGCAAGAAAAGGGCTAGAACTAATGCATTTTTTGAAAAATACATTTTAGAATGAGAACTTGTAAAACACTCAAAATTATTTAACAAATTAAATGATTTTTCCCAGTTCCGTGACATTTTACCATAAACCAAACAGTTGACATCAAGTACATGAAATCTATCTTTGGTGACATGATTAACCAAGCGGCATACGAAAGAATACGACCAATACATTAAATGATCAAACAAGATGCCGCAAAAAGCAAAGCTAGTTCTTTTCCATCACCTCCTTTAATTGCTCGCAGCGACTGAATTTATGACCGCAGAAAAAAAACTCACAGAACGAATGCAAAAAAAAAAAAAAAACAAAAAAAAAAAACAATAATGATGGTAAACTATAAATAAAAGAGTGAAAAATCACTCCAGTTTAAAACGCAGAGTTCCAGAAACCGTGCCATTGTAGAGTTCGCAGATTGCTTACGGTTTGGATGCACGTTTCTGAATCGATAAATCGTGAGGCGAGTTTTCAAATGCAAAGCATGTCGCAAAGCACTGTTTAAAACACCGGTGAGGGGATCTATGGAATTTCTTCTTTTTTAGCTTCAATTGAGTAATGAAGCGCTAGTTTGCTTATACACAACAGAGAAACTGTGTTATTAATTTCAGTAGTCCAGTCATCTTGTATGCTAATCACGAATGCTTCTTTTCACGTAACGCAAAATTCAAATATCAATTACAATAGCATCAAAATTTGCAATGAATTGGAATAAAGAAAAACATTTTTGCTCATTCAAACAGATCAGGCGTGTATTTTAAACTGCATCAAGCTAGCACAACGACTTTCTTTAAAAAAGACCTTGTCTTCAATTACCGTGTCGCAAAGCACCAGCAAAGGGATTCATTGCATTTCTTCTCTTTTAGTTTCAATTCATCAATGAAGCGCCATTTTACTTATGCACAACGGAGAAAGTGTTATTACAGTGAACTCCCGATTATCCGCTAGTTAATCGACAATCAGGATCATGTATTTTCGTAGCAAAAAGCAAATATACCATTTGCTGTTTTTGGCAAAAAATTGTAAATTTAAAACTCACTCGTTTTTGTTTAATTTATTTATTTATATTTTGTGCTTTCTTCATCGTACATACTTGTTTTTCTTTTTTTTTTTTTTTCTTTTTTTTTTTTTTTATTATTGATGTTCAGTTCTGCTGTGAGAAATACAAATTATTTTTACTCTTTGTAGAAAGTATTGCGCACCAGTACAGCTAAGTTTTTGAAAAGGGACAATTTTAACCTTATTTGTCCTTCATTTCAGCCTTTTTGCAGCTTATCCGTGATGTTTATTATCTGTGACGCATTTTCGTGGATAATCGAGAGTTAACTGTTACTTCAGAACCTCTATTGAGTCTTTCTACTCACGGAGTCTTTGTTTCATGGTATGCAAAACACGAAAATCAATTACAAGGTTTACAAAATTTGCAACGAATTGGGGTAGTAATAATAATTAATAATAATAATAAAACTCTTTTGCCAATTCGAACAAATTTGGCAGCACAACAGTTTTCTTTTTGTGAAGACCATTTCTTCAATTACCGTATTGCAAAGCACCGTTTAAAGTACCACCAATGGGATGTATGACGATTCTTCTTTTCTAGTTTCAATTGAGTAATGAAGCGTTATTTTACTCATACCCAGTGGAAAAACTTATTATTTTCAGAAATCTGGTCATATCTCTTTCTATCCACGAAGTCTTCGTTTCATGTAATTCAAAATTCAGAAACCAGTTACAAGGACGTCAAAATTGGCGATGAATTGAAGGAAAACCCTCCATTGCTGGTATTTTACTTTAACTTAACAGCAGTTTCTAGATTTAAGCAGGCTAGGTGTGTCTTTTATACTACTGCATCAAGCAAGCACAATGGTTTTCCCTGTGGAAAATTATTCCCTCAATTACGCTGAAGTTACTGAAAATTCAGAAATTTTACAATAAATAATGAATATTTGGTGTATTTCTAACTTAAATAATACAAAGAAAAAGATAATTATGCACATGAGATGCAACAAAACAAAATTAAAGAATGAATTGATTAATTAATTCATACTATCAAGAAAAAGATTCAGATTGCTGAACCAATGCAAGTTTTTGATAGCTATGACTCATGTGCAGGATAATAATAACTGTTAAATTACTTCTCTACGTGTATAATAAAACGATCGTGTTAGGGTCTGCGTGGAACTACTTCTAAGAGATACTCATTTATCTACACTCATACATTGAAACTTAGGGCCATCTTCACATGTAATACAGGGAAGAGGACTTTGCATCAAGCAAACACTATAGTTGGGGCAAACTTTACATGGCAGCGTCGTGATGATGCGATTAGGATCTCCTTCCCCTTCACAATGCTGCCAAGTTAGGTTTTCCCCAACTATAAATCCTTTCTACCACCAGATGATAATGGAGTGTACTAAAAAAACAATCTAGCAACAAAAAATTTTACTTTATCACGGAACTTATTCAAAGTACGTTCTGTTAGTTGGACTCATATGTTCAAAGCAATTGTTATTAGGAGCGTGGTAGTAAAAATCATTTTCAAATTTTTTTCCCGACACATGGAAGTTAGCGATTTGTTACTCAAAGAAATCGCAAACTGATTTGTGAATGTTCAAAGTAATTTTAACAACTAATACAAAAACAAAATGATGAATAAATGCATAAATAAATAAGAAGTCCGCAATATTGTAAAAAAGTAGATTCTTAGTAAAGCAAAGAGGTGGTAGGAATGAAGTCTTATATCCTAGTGTAAGTAGTGACACGTCCACCATTTTGGGGGTAAACATCGTTTTCTTCTTGTGTCTGCTATGATGAAATATCGTGTTTTGTTTCTCGATTTTAATGCTTCTTGATCGTGGATTAACATGAGGTTAATGAGAAACCACAATCAAGAAACAAAGAACGCTACTTCAATATAGCAGACATAAGAAGAAAGCGGTGTTTAGCCCCAAGATGGCGACATGTCGCTACTTAAGCTAGAGAGGTAATGGGAAGATGTCAAGCATCGTGCACATTACGACGTGTTTGCACTTTATTTGAAACTTCCCAATTACTTCTCTGCCTTATTATTAGCCAACACATCCATATCAGCTATTGTTTTAAGAGAACTGGAAATGGACACCATTGAAGATTTCAATATTTTCTTGCAACCAGAGTATAGCTTGCGCTACTTAAACGAAACACAAACTGGTCTGCGTGTGGTCAAGAACATATGTTCAAGGAGTAACGAGTTGTGCCAAGTTCTGCTCTTGAAAATGGTATTAAAAACTGAAAAAATCAAAGAGCTTGAAGAACAGACATTAATTTTTACTCTATACTTGAAATGAGTCGAGGGTGAATTAGCCTGGATGGACCAAGGCTTGTAAGACCGGGAATTTAAATCTTTTACAGTGACAAAGCTTTCAGTTAAAGAACATGTCTTATGCTGCCATCAGATGTCATTTGTTGTACTAGAATGCTAATCATGTAAGTTGTACGTTTGGAAATGGTAAGTTTGTCTTGTACTTTATTTTCCTCTACCCTTTTAGCAGTTCTTCATCATGTGATTAGAATGTTTTAATGAATGAGTTCAATTATTATAGCTTAGTTGCAGTTTTAGAATTTCTTCCGTTTCCCGAGAAAACAATTGAGAAATATTCAGCGATGAACGAGAGGGGGCAGATACATGTCTATCTTTTACCATGACAAGATTTGTAAACAAAATTGCCTCATGCTGCCATCAGATGTCACTTGCATTACTAGAATACTGAGCATGTGAGTCGTACGTTTAGAAATGGTAAGTGCATATTTCTGTCCTGTACTTATTTTTCCTTTTCCTCACTTAACTGTTCTTCATCATGTGGTTACAATGTCTAATTCATAAGTTCAATAGTTATAGCTTACTTGCTGTTTTGGAATTTCTCTCGTTTCGTTTGCTGAGAAAACTGGAGACGTATTCAATAATGCAGGACAGATATCAACGAAGATGCATGGTAAAAGGTAATAGTTATAACTTCTTGATTTATTTTACTTTAATTTATTTAACTTTAAATTATGTTGTATTATGGTGCTACAAAGATTATTGTCTTGGAAAATATGTGGTCTAGCTATAAGATGTAAGTTGTTGTTGCTCTTTGTTGCTATTTTTGCGCCATAGATCTATTGCATACATTAATGATAGTTTGGGTTTCGAAGCACAGCTAATTCTATGCAAAGTGTACCAAAGGGAGCCTTTATAAATACTTCAAAAAGTCAAACATTTTTGTTGCATATCTTCTCCTTTATATGGTCACATTTTTTTCGAACTGAATATGTTCGTGTGTCCCCAAAATGTGTCGATGCAAATTTGAACTTCAAACGCGGAATTTTTTATTTGGTGTACTGTATTGGGTACACAATTGATATATATATATATATATATATATATATATCCACGTCGTATAAAGAAAATACCATCATAAAATTATTAAATTATTGCTTTACTTTTCAAAAGCATAATTTGAAGTTAAAGCAATAAAACAGAGAAAACACTGCTATCTCAATGGAAAATGTGAAATTAGTATAAATCTTTTTGGCCTATAATGTGTTACATCAATAATTGTTTAAAAATTAAATATATTTTTTTTAGCTTAATCCAAAATTTGATCATCCAAGAACAGTAATTACATTTGAAAAAGAAATTCTCATATCTATGCATAGTACAAAATTAACTTTCTTTTTATATCAGTGTGAGTAAAAAAAATTGTCAAAGATTAGAAACGTTAAGAAAATACAATGTTCAATACTTCTAAAGGGTACTGATGTAGCACATAGTGAGGCAGTGAGAAGCAAAGAGATGGAAGTGGACATTTTCAACTTTTAAGTAAAACACATTTAAAGGTAAGGTTTTAGTTAGTCTTTCATTGAAATTTTTTTTTATCATGCTATATAACAGACCCTACCAGGGCAACTTGTATTATCTTTGCCCCAAGACAAGGGAGAGGTTCATTTACCATGTGTACTGGTTATCTCGATATTTTTAGTTTTGCCACTTATATCCCTTTTCTTCTCAGTGTCTCATATGGAAAGTGAAAATTCAAAGTGACAAAAATAAAGAAAGTAGATGGTTGAAAATTTCCAATTGTAAGAAAGAGAAGACCTGTAAACTATTAAGCAAATTGGTATAATATAATGTAAAACAAAAAGAAATTCGTAATCAAAAGCCAGAATCTAAACAATAAATTCAAAGCTTTATAGAAATGGAAAGATGAAATCATCACACAGAAAAAGTGTTTGTCATCCATACGCTCATAACTTAAAAACATCAAAACCAGTGGTTGGAAAAACTACATTTTATTTGTAGCGAACTACAACTACAACTACTTTATTACAAATGTAGTTAACTACAACTACAACTACTTTTCCCAAAATGTAGCAACTACAAACTACTTTTGAAAAGTAGTCGCTACTTCGCTACTTTTTAGCTACTATAAAAAAAATTAATAAATAAAAAGCATACACCATTTGAGGATTGAACGAAGATTAAAAAAATGATTTAGAATAATAAACTGAATCATTTGAACATGGAATATTACCAAGAATTATTTATTCTTTCCGTCGTTTGCTGAGCCAATTTGTCATTCCAAATATTTTAAACGATTTTTACGAATATTCGCTGCAAGAAAGGATTTAAAAGTTGAAGGAAATCAACCTTAAAAATTTTAATCCTTTCCTGTCAGTGAATATTTCATTCAAGACAAGAAGTGCAACTCGGCTATTTAAAAGTGTAAATAGATGCAGTCAGGGGCGTGCACGGGGGGAGGAGAGGAGAAGGGACACCTGTTGTGTGTGTCCCGGGCCCGAGTCTGAAAGGGGCCCAATATTTTTAAAACTAGGGGTTTAAATAAATATAGAGGTAAACAATATGGAGGGGCCCTGGAAAAGTTATTTGTGACGGGCCCCAAAATTTCTGTGCACGCCCCTGGATGCAGTCCATAATTTATTTTAAATTTTATATAGTCATACATATATATATAAATGATTTAGATCATGAAAATCATATTTTAAACAAAAGAGAAAAACTTTAATTTTTATTATATCAGTTAATTTTATAGGAATTTTTTTTTTTAAGAGGAACTAATTTTAATTGATTTTGTGCTTCAAGCTAGAGGTCCGGACTAAAACAACATCTCCTTTTTTACGCCACTCATAAAATGAAATAAGAGCATTTCTTCAATTTCACCGAATAACCTCAAGAACTTAAATATCTAATAATCGACTTTTATTATGTTAATATATCAACATTCAATCAGTGAAAAAGAAAAAATAAACAAATGGGAAAATACCCCAAACTGTACTAGTATTTATAATCAAATATTAATAAATATCTGAAATATGAAAGATAACTAGAATGCTTACTTCAATATGCAATTTTAAACTACTGTGGACTCGCGCAACAGCGTGATTCGATTTACACGAAATGTCTATATAGCGAGCTTTACTCGAGTAATGAATTTTAGAGCTAACGCGAATTCCTCACCCTGTAGCACGAAAGTTTTCGTGTGGGAATCGCGGGGCTTAAGTATCACCTACTCTACTGGCTACTAAATATTAGTTTCGTGAATGGACTTTCCCTTTAGCATCACTGAAAGCGTAAGTTCTCCAACCGTACTAGTCGGAACATCGCTTTGTTAATTTACAAATCGCCACTCCGCATTTTTTTCATTCTAAATATGAGTTTAATGAAACATAAGTTCACATAAGCAGCTGTTTATCTAATGTTTGAAAATGGAAGGAAAAATACTAATCTTTGACAACTAAAGATTTTCGATATGCTTGAACAGCTAAAAAATGTGTCGAATATAATTACGGTATCGTCCCGTTTCATTTTATGCCATTCTCTCCCACTGATTTTGTGCATCCTAACAGTATTTTTATTCAATAACACAGCTTTTTTTTAAAATACAGTGAAATTTCACTTCTATATTCTCTATGTTTAAATTCGGTAATAGGAAGTTAAGAAATCGGTTAAAACAGTTTGAGGGACGTTTTCAAATGTCTCAAAATGATTGGTATACTCATAAAAAATCGTATGGATACCCTTTTCCACGAAGCGAAATTTCAACCTACGCTAGGAGCCTTGGAACGCATCCCTCGCGTTGAAATTCGACAGTAATATGCAGGTGACATTGATACCGTAAGTTTTTTGAAAAAGGAGCAAATTTACAAGAAACGAAAAATTCTCGTGACCATATGTTTCTATAATACTGTAACATTTGTTAGCCGGCCAAAAAAAAAAGGCAGTTCAATATCATCGTCTTCCATAACATTTACAGTAGCTTCCATACTAGGTAGATATTGGCACATTAGTCTCATTGAAATCTAAAATGTTCATCCACGGGACATTCTCAGCTGCCAGAAAACACAAACGCGGCATGGGCGCCCATATACAAAGTTTTAGGGGGGGGGGGGGTCAGATATTTTTCTCATGGTTTAGTAGGATATTTTCACATGGAAACCGATTTCATTACAGATTAGAATTAATTATCAAAAAATTGACATTTTTAATAACTTATTCATTAATGGATGGAGAAGAAATGTTTTTACCTTTTTTGCGAAGAAAAACGTATTAAAAGAAACAAGTAAATTCTAAAGCGGAGGGGGGGGGGGGGGGCTTGAGCCAAAACGTGCCTTCCATATCGGCGCCCATGAAACGCGGTACTACATTGGCAGTTATCTCTTATTCTTTTCTTTCTAAGCCATAAGATGAATATTGGGGAAATGTGAAAATTTCGATGCTAAACAAACTAATGGCGTCAAACAGATAGAACGTTTGGCGTCAATCTGAGGTCAGCTCGTAATTTTCAGAGTCTTCCGAATCTGATTGGTGCAAATTTTACTCGCGTAAAATTTGCACAAGTCAGATTCGTTTGAAACCTCCATTCCTTTCTTCTTCTCTTTTTTTTTTTGAAACTTTATTTAAAAGTAGTTTTTAGAAATCGCTACAAACTACTTTTTTTTGTATCGAACTACTCGCTACACTACTTTTTTTGAAAAGTAGTGCGCTACACTACAAACTACTAAAAAATGTAGCTACTACAGTAGCGTCGCTACTTGTAGCGCGCTACTTCCAACCACTGATCAAAACCATCAGCAAGGTAGAAATTTCAATGACAAGCAGCTAAGATCAGACTGGTCATGTTTACCATAAACACACGCATAGCTAGAAAACATCAAAACAATCAACAAGTTGGATAACAACTTTCAATGACAAGCAGCTAAGACCGGAATAATCTCCAAAATAGAAACCAGAATAAACACCACGAACTACTAGAGTTCTTCTTGGTGCAAAAAAATACAGCATCGAAGCAAATAGATTATGCTTGGACACTATTTCTCACTAATAAGAAAAAAAAAACCCTAATTCTCAACTTAACACAGATATCTATCTACTATTCTACCTTGAACAAAAGGGCACAGGGTGGATTGTCAAGAAATTTCTTTTCTTGTGGTCGTGTAGATGTTTATCGCACAACCATCTTAATAGGTAAGGCGGTTCTTTAGCTTCAAACAGTGAGAAATAGGTGGTTTAATTTTCGAATTGCACAAGTGGATGGCAGGAGGGTTCAGTTTCTGGGACATAAATCTCTTTTACGTCTGTTGTAAGGGTTGCTTTCTTTGAGATGTTTTCCCTTTTGTTCTCGTAATTTTTCCAATGTTTCCATTTCAAATGTTCCAATTTTTCCATTTAGATGAAAGTGCATGAAAAAAAAAAAAAACAAAAAAACTCGGGATTCATTATATAACTTAATGAAAAATGAACTAGGAAGTGCTGAGTCACGCTTAAAAGTTGTTTGAAAAAATTCGTAATATTTTAGATCGAAAAAGAAAGATATTATAATACAGAGCCTAATACAATTTATTTTACATCTGTTACACAGTTGCAAAGAGTTTCTTTGATTGCAACTAACTAAACTAATGCAGCGCAAAATATAGAAAAAAAAAAAAAAAACTTTTTTGATAAAAATAGTGTCTCATCAATTCTGTTCTGGCAGTAAATTTGTTGTATCATACTTTGTATCATAGTTTCAATACATTAACACTCATATATGTATTCAAGCTTTCTCTGGAAACCCTACAGAATAACACATATTAATACTTTAATAATGACACATAAAAAATTCTTCGTTATTCATAGATTTTAATTTTAAAACACCGATTATCACAAGCTTGATACTTTTTTTATTCGCTCCCCCAAAAATGCTCTTCTCTCACTCCGAATCAAACATTTTCTGTTATCAAGTTTTGTTCACTGAGCTTTAACTATTTGTTAGCCTAAATTATTCCACACTGAACTTATTTAAGAGTGGCGACTGTTAGTGAAGATTATTTGCTCAGTGTGACTACATTTAAAAAAGTCATTAAAAAAAACCCATAAAAAATTTGAAGAGAAATAATTTAGTCATTTTTCCCGCTGCCAGTTAACAAAATACGAATACTCTCTCACGTTTCAATTTTCAGACTGTATTATCGCCTAACAAAACTTATTTAAACATTTGTTTCCAAAAATTCCATGTGTAACTCGGAATGCTTTGGTATTTAAAGATTAATTGCTACTGTGCTCTTTCTCATAAAAGGAAAATTAAACAAGATGTCAAAAATTGCTGTAAAGAACATAAAAACAATGTAAAGAGAAAAGTTGAGCTTTCATGGAATTCCAATCGCACTTGAATTCAGTTAAAAAAAAACATTGTAGGAATGTCCACCACTTTTTCTGAGATGTTGGCTAGCTTTCTTCATTTATGTGAAGAACCTGCGCAGTATAATCAAACTTGATCCAAGTTTGAATCATTTTTGACCCCCGAAGCAAAACGAGGAGTGGAATTAGTTTAACTTGTGTATGTGTATGTCTGCTGGTGTCTGTCTGATTTAATTTTCTGTCTTTTTTTTTTCTTTTTAGTTTGAGAGCTGACTTGATCGAAAGGATTTTAAGCTTTGGTTCAATAAAATCTGCTCCTTAGATCTGTTCAATCATCCGATCTTTTCTAGTTGTTAAATGTTTCTCAGCAATTTATATTGATATTATCAATTCTAAATTTAGTTTCATGTTAATTTTTTTTCATTTTGTAATTCTTGTTTCATAGCACTTGCTTATGCTTGTTAATTTTTATCATTTAATGCGTCATATCTTGCAGTTCTTAAAATCGTTTACCTAAGTTTTCATCAGTCCGATTTTCTTAGATTCTTGCAGAAAATTGAAACAGCGTTTTGGGCATTGATGTTATTTTTCTGCATAGCTTCCAACCATTTTCCCATGAAAATCCAATGTTAAAGAGATAATTATAAATAAGCTATCTCTTAGTTGCTTTTTAGACGTTAATTTTATAAAAACCATTTATGAAATATTCACCAAGCACTTTGAATTACTTTTCTGAAAATCTTATTTTGTATAGATGCTGCTTCAAAGATCTTTTCTTGCTTTGGTATATACCGTATTACTCTTGTAATACCCTTCATAAATATCCAGGGGAAAAAACAGAAACAAGAAACGAGTAGGAAGAAATACCCTTTACTGCCTAAGAAGCATCGCTAAAAAAAGTGTCTTCCTGATTCGACTGTTAATAACATTTCTTCTTGAGACAACGCCAAGCATCGATAGCAAAGAAAAAAGAATTGGCTTCAGAAGTATCAGAGGCTCGGAAGAGGAACGTAAAAGGGGCCGATCGCAAATGACCCCGGTCGCACGAAGGGGCCCCGAAGGCACAACCACCAGAGCTGGTTTTCTGGTTTGGCGCGTGTAGGATTCTCGTTGTGCCTGAGGGCAAATCCTTGCTGGCTTCCTGCCTGTTCGGAGCCTCTCGCACGACTTTTCGCTTTTGCTTGTTTGCTTTTTCGTCTCCTGATAGCAAGGTGATGTTTTTGCCTTTGTAATTATTGTTATTTTCGTGTGTCAAAAATAGCATAGGATTCTCCTTGTTATAGGTGTCTGAGTATTAGGCAGATATCAAATGACTTTTAATTCCTCGTGAAATTGCTCTTCGTTGATACTGTCCATTTTGCTTGGGGAGGGCTCACCCACCATTAAAATGAACGGTTTTTGGTTTTGCCCAAAGCAAGATAGCTATGGATAGGTCTCTGCATACTAAGATTCAAAATGACATTTAACAATTTTTTAAATTGAGGCAGTGAGAAGCAAAGGGATGTTCGTGTCAAAAGTAAAAATTTGGAGGTAACCAGTATAAATAGTAGCTGAATCTCTCCTCTGTCTTGGTGCAAAAGATAGGACTAGTAGCCTTGGTAGGTACAGCTATACAGCATGATTTAGAATTTTTTTAAAATGAAAAATCTACCTAGGACCAGAACCTTAAACGCATTTTACTGAAAAGTTGAAAATGTCCACTTACTTTCCTTTGCTTCTCACTGCCTCAATTGATTTTCCTCAATTGATTTTTTTTTTTTTGATGGCATATATTAGTTATTTTGACCAATGAAAGTGTTCTATTCGCTAAATAACATTTTCCTAAAATTTGTCTTAGGATTAAGTGTGTAACTTTAAGTCGTTTGGGAAATAGGCAGATCTTTAATTATCGCTAATGATTTGTAAAATTGAGGCAGAGAGAAGCAAAGGGATGTAAATGAACATTTTCAAGTTTTGAGTAAAACACGTTTAAAGTTGCGGTCCTTGGTAGGCTTACATTGAAAAGTTCTTCTAAATCACGCTGTATAAAAGCACCCCCCTATTAGGACTATTAGTACTTTATCTTTCTCCATGACGGAGGAGAAATTCACTTACCATTTGTACTGGTTATCGCCAAATTTTTAATTTTTGGCACTTGCACCCTTTTGCTTCTCCCTGCCTCAATTGTTCTATTTCGAAGGTGTACACTGTCTATTTTCATTAGTGAGAATGCAGGAATAAAGTAGTCAGTTTCTAATGTTATCTAAGGATTAAGGCACCTGAAGATAAGTTTCTATATATTAGGTAGTTATGTAAGGATTTTAAACGAATTGCAAGCTTTTTCAGTTTGCTGGTATATATCTGCTCGCTTTGTCTGGTGGGAGCTCACCAGTAAAATATATTGGTTATAATTTTATCTCGGATCTAAGACAACGGCGCAAACAGACAAACCATTTCTGGGGGGAGGCTGTTTTCGGTTTTAAACATTTTTGAAGATTCCAAAAGCTTAATTTTAAACAATCTTCGATGATGGTAGGGGAGGAGGTTCGGACCTATTTTTCAGAAATTCTTTCAAATTGTAGTTTAGAAAACGCAATCATAGTGGTGTCTGTGAAGAAGAGACTCGAGGACCTTCCCCGGAAAACTTTTTAAAATAAAAGCGTACAAATGTAATCGCAGGCCATGTTTGGTATCGTTAAGAGAAATAATGGGAATTCCAAACTTTCCCCGGCAATTTTTCCACTGATTAAAGCTTCCAAAACGCTGTTTGGGACTCTTCGGTGTTGGTAGGAAGTTTCTCAGAATGGAACTCTTCAAAATATGGTTTTTGTTCATCTTTGGTAATGCTATAGGAAGGGATGGAGTTCCGAGTCCAGCTGCGGCATTTTTCTGAAATCAAAAGTTCCAGAAATGCAATCTCAAGCAATGTTAGGGGAAGAGGAGATCGGATGTCTTCTCCAAAATGTTTTTCGGCATTCAAGATCTAAAAATGCAATATCTTTCATGATATTGGAGAAAAGATAGAGCTATGGACACTTCCACGGGAAATTCTCGTCAATGTAGTTCTAAAAACGTGATTTTAGGTTAACTTTTGCAAGGATGAGATAACATTCAGAGATACTCTTCCTCCTCGTTTCTTGGCTACCTTCCTGTTTTACGTTATTTATTTTAATTAAAAATGTTGTTGGAAGGCCTCAGTCAGTTTTCTTTTCCAAAAACCAATTGACTGTTTTGGTTTTTCTTAATGAAAGTTACAATTTCTACCCTAATATGTTTGTTGTTTAAAAAAGAAATGTCTACGTCACAATATTTTTTTTAAAAACATTTTGGACTGAGGTGGTATTGCGCAATGATACCTTAGATAAATTTTGCCACTTTCTTTTATTTTAAGTATAAGTAAATAAGTTAAGTATAAATTTAAGTTAAGTAAATAACTAGAACGACAGGTGTTACTTTTCGTTACAAGATTTCAACTAATATCTTTTCATTTTGGTTTTCTTTAGTTTGAAACAATCTCTGCAGCTCATGTATTTTTCTCCTTTTAGTCATGATTATCGTAACAACATTTTGATTTAAAAAAGATAAATTTGTCGGCTTCTCTATGAAGCTTTCTTGTTTCTTTATCTGCTATTATAAATGCCTAGGCAGTGATCATTGTATGATTCCAATAGGTCAAAGTGTTTGTCTCCATTTAACTACCTGAAACACACATTACTCTATTACAGTGAATGATAATACATTACTAGCAAAGACCATTTATAGTTTTGTTTAACTATTAAGATGTTTTACTGCTTTTAATGTGTTTACGTTGATGGCAAACTTTATTTTTTACTACTAAGAATACGAAACCAATAAGATACATTATTACTTTTGTTTTAATTTAAGACGTCTAGCTAGTTTTAACTCATTTAAGAAAATTTTTCTTGACAGTACCCTATAGTCCGTTTTGGATATATGAACACACCAATAATAAGAGTCCTGCTAACTTTGTTTAAGTAGTAAAGTGTCTAACCCCCTTTTGATTATTTAATGAAGATAGATGGTACACTGTAAACTTTGCCAATAAGAATAAATTAATGACGCAAGACATCGCGAATTTAACTATACTATTAAAGCACCAATGAAGTTAGTTCCAATGAAAAATATAAATAGGGCATTTGGGTTTTGGTAACAGCACTAGATTCCATAATATACAGAGTTAACAGAGTAACACATGCACATGTAAAATGATGTACATGCACAAAAACAAAACATTGTTTCTATTGCTCTATTTAATTTACTATATTTAATGTAATATAACTAACGTCATTTCTAAAGCAATAAACAGCTAACCATCATATGTTAAATCACAGAACTTCATAAGTAATCAGCTATAAATTCCGAGGAATTTAATGATTCCGCTGAGATTACTGCATCAGGAATTTATTGCACTGAACTTCAATTCAATGAGACCTTTGCTAAGGGTTTCTAATCTTTGTTGTAGCTTCCATAATTTAGTTAACATAGATTATAATACTTATCTAACGTATATGATTCGTATATAATTATTATTGAGCAATTGAAGCTGTTATTGAGCAATTTGGAGGCAGTCTGAATCAAATTCCGTTTAATTTAGCGAAGTGTTATTTATGCAAATAATTTATTGTACTTTGCTCTAAAGTTTAGTGCAAAGTACAATAAATTATTAGCTTAGTGACTATATTATAAGTTAGAGTAAATTTATCTTAATCACAATTATCTTGAACTGCCTTTTTCAAACAACGAAGTGCATCATTTCATCAGCATTTATAGTATAACACCTTGTAAGTCCGAGTCAACAACTTAAAGTAGCATGGCAATTAACTTTTTTTTTTAGCTTTTAAGTGATACATTCACTTTACACAGAATTACACTTACACAGAATAGAAAAAAAAAATAGATTCGAAATCCAAGGATATTTTTGTTAAATCTTGTCTGATATCTTAGCAGAGACTGAGCAGCCACAAAGCACCGTGTAATTTAAAATAAATTTATAATTAGAATTATGAACCTTCTTGGTATTTAGTGGTTTCCTTGTAGTTATTACAAAAACCATCTCATGTGCTTGAAGTTGAACTGAAGTTTTTTTCCTAGAGCCTTTTCCGAAATCATACTATTTTTGCTTCCCACAGCATTAAGCAAATAGTCACACTGTAATGTAATACAACAATGGTTCCTAAACTTTTTTGACTCAAGACGCCTTTTCGAGATAATTTTTTCTACGACGCCCTTCCTTTTGTAAAAGAATTACCAATCAGAGCTAATAGGCATCTATTTTGCTTCGAGTTTCATCGACCTATGTCCAAAAACCTCAACTGAATCTGCTGAATTCTTACATCTCTTCCTATAGTACGAACAGCTATATGGCGCATTGTAATAAGGGAGGCGTCATTGTTTATATCTCTTCACACGTCAGACATTCGAACGTTGCCGGCGAAATAAGATTGCAGAGAAAAAGAGAATTGTATGAAGCCAAGCGAGCGAACAGTGGGCCATGTCAGAAGCCGACAAGAAAAATGACATCTTACCTCAATTTAAAAAGCGTGTCCAAAACACGGTGAGTATTTTATCTTCATTATGTTTATTATTATATATTCTTAAATACAGTGAAATCCCGTTACAACGAACACCAATGCAACGAAATATACTTTTCAACAAAATAAATTTTTAGTCCCGATCTATTTCAACGAAATTTCCGATTTCGCTCCGTTGTTCGTTGTTGCGGAATTTCACAGCATATAAAACTACGCACATGGTTTGCTAATAACATGAAAAAACATATTTTACTTCGAGTTTCGTACATTTCTTTTTCGATTATCTTTACTAAATTTTCTGAATTCTAACCTGCACTCCTTCTTAAAATGCAAACGATCATGTGCCACCTTGTGATCGCAACGGTAAACACTGGGCAAACTCAAGAGCCAAAAAGATAAGTGGCCTATTACCGATATCCGAAAAGTAAATGTCCAAAATTCATTGAGCAGCTGAACTTTATTATAGATATTTATACGTTCTTATGTATACAAAATTAAGAATATACTAATGTGTAAATTGTATTGCTATACTTCGAGTTTCATATCATTTTGTCTAAATGATCTCTGCTAAATTTCTCGAATCCAACTTACCTTCCTACAACACCGATTGTCATCTAGCAACTTGTAATAAGTGAGGCGTCACAGTTTATTGCTCGTTACACACCTTTCGACTGTTGCGGATCGCCTTTCGACTAATGCGGAGAAAACAAGCTTATAAAGATGATAGAAGAATAAAAAGGCTGGTGAGCAAAAACTATGGGCCATCCCTGGAGCCGACAAGAAGACCAATTACTGGTGTTTAAAAAAGGTATCCAGAATTTAGTGAGCATTTTGATATCATTATTCTTATTGTTCTATATCCTTAAGCGCGCAAAATTAAGCATATTGCTTGCTAATAATATCAAACATATATTTTACATCGAATTTCGTTGAATTTTTTCGAAGATATCTATCAAATTATCTGAATTATAAGCTATACCCCTCATACCATGTTAGTAGTAATACGTCCCAGTTGATTGTTCCTTACACATCAGTCTTTCCACCTAGCCGGAAGAATCAAACTTCCAAAGAAGGACGAATTAAGAAAAGAAGGAAAAAAAAAGGCAACGAGAGAGCACTATGGGCCATCCCATTAGCCGACAAGAAAGCCAATAACTGGTACTTAAAGAAGGCATCCAAAATTTAGTGAGAATTTGGATTTCCATTATTCTATACCTTTAGGTGCATAAACTTAAGTATATCGCTTGCTTATAATATAAAAATATATTTTACTTCGAATTTCGTTGAATTTTTCCGAAGATATCTACCAAGTTTTCTGAACTATAATCTGTACCCATTCCTACAATGCAACCGATCACGTTAGCAGTAAGACGTCCCAATTTATTGTTTGTTATGCATAAGCTTTTCAACCGATGCGAATGAATCAAACTTTCAAAGAAGAAATAATTATATATATATATATATATATATATATATATATATATATATATATATATATATATATATATATATATGTATAAAGGTCAACGAGAGAGCACTATGGGATGGATGCCATCACTGAGCCGACAAATAAATGGATTTACCGACATTAAAAAAAAACATCCATTCTCAGTGAGGGGCTGAACTTCTTTATATTTATTTATACATTTCTAAGCATACAAAATTAGGTATATTTATACTAGTTTGTCAATTGCATCAAGCAGAGGCTTTGCTTTGAGTTTTATAATATTTTGTCCCAATCGGGGGCGTGCACAGAAATTTTGGGACCCGTTACAAATGACTTTTACGGGCCCTGTTTCATATTTTTTACCCTAGCGTCCTACTTAGATTTCACCCCTCTTTTTGAAGATATTGGGACCCCTTAAGGCTCGGGCCAACAGGTGTCCTTCTCCCTCCCCCTCCCCCCCGTGCACATCCCTGGTTCCAAGGATTTATATTGAATTTTCCGAAGTCAAACCTACATCCCTTCTCACAACAAACCGTCATACAGCACCTTGTAATTAGTGAGGAGTCATAGTTTATTACTCGTTATACATCAGCCTTTCGACCGATGCGGACAAAACAAGCTTGCAAAAGAAGAAAGAACAATAAAAAAAGGTCAGCGAGGAGAAAGCACCATGTCTGTGAGAAGTTGAGCCCCGACTCTGAAAATATTTACCTCTGTTTCGGAAAATAGGGAGGGATAATTGTCGCCAAGTTGCGTTGAGAAACTTTCTTAGTTGTTTTTCAAAAATATTCCAACTAAGATCTTAGCTAATAACACGTCTATTTTTCACTAAACTCTCCTAAAACAGGTGAACATAGTCAAGGTCACAACTCAACTAACCAGAGCTGCACTATAGGTTTCACATACTGGATTGTCCCCCCCCCCCCCCCCCCCCCAAATGTATCAAGCACATGTTTTGCTTTGAGTTTCATAATATTTTGTCCCAACGATTTATACTGAACTTTCCAAAGTCAAACCTACATCCCTTCCTACAACAAACCGTCATACAGCACCTTGTAATTAGTGAGGCGTCGTAGTTTATTGCTCGTTACACATCAGCCTTTCGACCGATGCGGACGAAACAAGCTTGCAAAAGAAGAAAGAAGAATAAAAAAAGGCCAGTGAGCGAGAGCACTATGGGCCATCCCAGGAGCAGACAAGATAAATGGCCTATTACCGGTATCCAAAAAGGGTATCGAAGCCTCGGTGGGCAGCAGGGGAATGCGTGTTGCAATTCATCCCGGTCTGGAACTACGGTCAGTGGCTCTAAATTAGGATGGAGGTTGGGGAAGTGCGGAGGTTGAGCTCCAGCTGGTTGGAAAACAGATCGTATGGGAACACTTTTTCGGGTTATCAGTTGCGGATTATCCGCAGTGCAGAAGACAGAAATGGTGCTAATTTGGATGGAACTTAGTGCATAAGTTATGTTTCGCAAAGCGTTGGGCATTGTTAACACACGTCTTATCCGCATAGATGATAATGTTTGGTTATTATGTTTTAATTTTAAAATTTTTGGTAATTAATTTTGGTTACTAAGTTAATCCTCATATATATAATAGCGAATTCACTGTTCAAGTAACGCTCTTAGCGTCACCATCAACGAAAGTCACTCAACAGCATGATAATTTTATATTTTTTTTTGGTAATATTTGGCATGAAAGTAAAGGTTTTATTTTAACAAGGCTGAACTGAATCCGGTAACTTAACTGTTTTACTGGTAAGATTAACTTCAAAGGAATAAAAAACGAAAAAGTGGTCAACAATGAACACTGTGTATTGGAGTTTAGGGTTAATCCACTGGAGTTGGGATCAAAATTTCAATTATCAAAATATCACCAAATAGAAAAGTGCTTCCTTCAATTGTAGAAGCAATTTCACCCATCATACCTTGACGGACGATTTTCTAGTATTTTCTTTTCTTTATCTTTACTAATAATAAAGCAGAAAGTCTCTCTGTCCGGAGGATGTCTGGATGTCTGGATGTCTGTAGGATGTCTGTAGGATGTCCGTAGGATGTCTGTGACGCACATAGCGCTTAAACCGTTCGGCCGATTTTCATGAAATTTGGCACAAAGTTAATATGTAGCATGGGGGTGTGCACCTCGAAGCGATTTTTCGAAAATTCGATGTGGTTCTTTTTTTATTCCAATTTTAAGAAAAAAAGTATCATAAATTACGAAATTATCGTAACGTGGAACCGTAACATGGGCACAAGCCAGTTGGCGAGATACGAAATTATCATAACGTGGAACCGTAACGTCGGTACAAGCCAACTGGCGAGAAAATTCACTATACATTATTTGTAAATAAACAGGCGAACCAAAAGACCTTTTGATTTTTCTATTGTGGGCGAAGCCGTGCGGGTATCACTAGTAATAAAATATAAATAGACGTAGGGAGGATAAGAGGGTTTTTGGCGTTAAATCCCCTCCCTACACATTTAGTTTTAAGCTAAAACTATTATTATTGTGATATATTCACATGTAATAATTGTTGCAAACCCTTCCTCAGAAGAAATTCCGATTGTTGTAGTGAACACATGTATTTTATTCCTATCAAAACGTATTTTACTTTACGGTTAAGGAAATAACCAAAGAAACATGGTTGCAATGAAATAAATAAAGAAATTCTGCGAAACCATGTGGTCAATGTCCGATGCCTCCCGAAAACTTGATATAGGCATTTTGGATCAATTACGCTAATTTAAAACATTTTTTTTTTCAGAAAAATTTAAAATGGTTCACTTATTTCATTTACTTTCACCGTAACCGTAACGAATTCAAATTTCTAATTAAAAGAACTTTTTCGTATGCTACTTTTTAAAAAATAATGTAATAATTCGTGAATTAAAACTTAATTTTAAACAATTTTAACTTATTGACATTAAAAAAATATCAACTGAGCCCAAATAAAGAAAATAATATAATACTTTTTTTTAAGTTTTATCCTCGGAAAGACGTTAATGTTCTTCAAACTTGCAATATTTTAAACCATTTGTGTAGTACATAATTTCTGTTTGATTTGTAGAGTTCAAATGGCTTTCTTAAATGTCAAAGAAAAGTAGTCTAATTGCCTTGATTTTCCATTTAAACATAAAACGTCTGACTTAATCAGTTAGATCCTGAACAATTTTTAAAATTTTGCACATAATTTCAGAAGATAATTTATTAACTGGATAAAGTAGTAAAACCGTTAAAAACAACCAATTGTATTTGTTAGAGACGATCGACAAATTTAACACGTTTAAGAATCATGTAATGAAAACATTTTGATACGAAGAAGGAAAGATCCTGGGGTCGGAGGAAGATGAACCTATTAACCAAATAAACTTTAAGAAAACTTGAACTTTTCTGGGAATAAGTCAAATTTAAAAAATTAAAATGAATAATATTGTTTTGAACAATACCTTAAAACAAAAACTAAATGAAAACACTCCGAATATTGCAGAACCCATAGCGAATGTCAAAACCCGATACGTTAAGAAAGTACGGTATTTGAATTAGTTTTGATGTCATATTATAATGTCCTGATACAGTTATTGATTAGTCAATTGTTTTCACACTGAAAACAACTTCTTTAATTTATAGTTGCTAACATCAGGGGTGCATCGATGGGAGGTCATGCGAGGTCACTGTGACCTTCGAAAAAATTCCATTTTTAGCAAATTTTGTCTGATGATTTGACAAAAGTATAATCATTTGGCAAAATTTGGAGCTCTTTCAGAAAGATTATCTATTGATGAGCTATTCAGCAAAATTATCATCATTCGGCAAAAATTTGGAGTTCATTTAGCAAATTGAGAATTTCTGCCCTCCGAAAAATTTAACTTCGGGTCTCTCCGACTAACATTTTATTCTTGTTTAGACATTGCCCACGCTATGTGGCCCACGCAATGATTGACTACTCTTTTCACACTATGTAGTGCAAAGCATAAGTAATATTCCTCAATGCATGGATTAATGTTAAATAATGCTTTAATGCTTGCTACATAACAAATACATAACAGGTTCTAATTTCCCTACACCATCTTTCTACGGATTTTAGCTCTAGCATATTGGCAAGGGAAAAGTCTAACAAAGCTACCGGCAACGCTTGAAATATTGTTAGAATAGTATCCCATTAGTTACGGCCGCATGGACTCGAAGATAGATCACTGCCACTGGAGCAAGGTTTTCGTTTTTCTCTAATTTTGGTTTATTTCTGTTTTTTTGCGTGTTACTATCATCGTCGTCACTTGATTTTGCGCTCATGAATTAGCTGCGGTAACTAGCTGCGACTAAGTAGGCGAACGCATCGAGTTGAGTTGCAATTTTCCTTTCGGCTTTTGCTCTGGCTGAACGTATCTCTCGTTCGCTGGGAATTTTTTCCTTTATCAAGTTTGTTTCTTCGCAGCAGTCGTAAGGGAGGAGTTAAATTTTAAATAACCGCAAACATTTATAAATTTGAAAAAAATTTATCGAGCAAACAAATTCTTAAGACTAGTTGCGACTAGGTAGGCGACCCAACCAAGTAACTAGTTGCGACTAAGTAGGCGACCGCATCGAGTTGAGTTGCAGTTTTCCTTTCGGCTTTTTCTCTGGTTGAACCAATTCATACCAATCCCTATGGGATTTTACTAAGAATGTTAATGTGTGTATACCAGTTTCATAGTTTTAAAAATGTCAGCGGTTCTGCTTTTTCACATTGAAAATAGGGACCCCCCATGGCACGTTCCAGAAGTCTCCTCTACTAACTGTCTAAAACGTTAAATTTTCAAAGGCTGGAATCATGCTTAGGAAAACTATCTAACCAAATGAAAGTCCCTTCGAAGGAGAAAGTGAAAGAGTCTGGTTACGTAGCTATAAATCTCATCTCGAAAGTGAAGTGATAGTCTGGTTATATAAACTAGCTAAAAGTATCACAACGAAAGCGAAGTGAAAGCCTAGTTATGAAAACTACGTAAAAGTCTCTTCATGAAAATGAAGTAAAATCTTGATGATCCATAAAATTAACTAAAATTATTTTACTGAAAGGGAAGTAAAAGCTAGGGCATGAACATTAAGCCAACGATTGCAAAAGCAACTTTAAAACTTGATGTCTCTATGAAGTTTTCAAATTTTTATGAAAAATATAATGTTGTCATAAGTACCAGGAACTAATTTTACTACATTCACAAAACTGCACAACAATTTTTTGCTTAACACACTAATATGTTTATCAAATAATATTTCAAACTCAATGTGGTAGTTGCTCTTATTTAGTGTCATTCTCAAGTTTTTCCTTTTTGACCTTATACAAAGGTAGGAAAAGTTTTCGCAAAGTTACCGTTAATTGAGCCATTTTTGATGTTTTATGAGCAGTGCTTGGGAGAATATGAGTGGGTCTGAAATAAGAAAATTGCAACTAATATTCTCGCGTACGTGTTTACAGGCGAAGTTGCCATGATTTACTTAAATGGCTTGCTTTGTGGTAGAGGAGATAGAAGCAAGTTTGTAAAACTTAACGAAGCGTGAAATTTCAGGATTATTTCATTTCTTATTGAACCAAATGCGCAAAATGAGTAGAATTAGTATCTATGAATACAACGTTCTTTACGGATTATATCTTGTAAGTGAAGTAGAAGATGAGAAAAAAAAAACTTTCCTGCTGAGCTGCTGATGAAAGTTTAGTGAAAGTCTATGCAAAACATTTTGTAAAATCATTTGCTTTGAATGAGGCTATGCATTGGCTCTTCACGATTTGTAGACCAAGTGCATCATCCAGGTGAAAAATCTTCGGGAGGTTACAGTGATGGCCACCACAATCAGCAAATAGTCATCACCAGCTTGAAAAACTTAGGATTCCAATTTCCCACCAGATGGAAGATTCTGGGAAAAATCTCACGACTTTTTTTTTTTTAGCTAAGAACATCAAATCGAAATAAATATTTAATGGATCTTCGACACGAAAAAATTATCACTAATTTCCTTTTCATTTTTGTTGCTGACTGAATTATAGGTATTGCGATAAGAAAACTCATCATGGTTATTCTTCTTCCAATTATTGTTGTTACATGTGATTTACTGTCTGAGAATATTTCAGCCAAAGACTTTGAGCGTACGGTGCCATACCACTAACACTCTGCCGGATGATTTAAAGATCAAAATTGCCTGGGGTATGATGTCAACTGAAGCCATACGCTGTTGAATATTTCAGGGCAAAATATAGTTTTTGTGAGTCGATATTGTTTTTCTTAAATTGATTTACATTTAGCCATAACCTTAGCTATTATATACACCCATACATACACATTAAGACGCACGGACAGCAGCAGAGGGGATTGCATTGCATCTCCCCAGAATTCCTGGTTTAAAGCTCTGCTCCCAATTGTAGTATGTTAATACATGTAATGACAATATATTGCAGGAGCTTTCCTCAACCGCAAAAGAAACTTATCTTACAGCACTAGTGCACACATACAAAATGTAATATATATATATATATATATATATATATATATATATATATATATATATATATATATATATATATATATTCATCCAAAAAACTATTGTATTTTGTTATGCGTTACTGATATTCCATACTCCAGTATTTCTGTATGTAAAACAAAGGTAGCCGTAATGATTGGAAGAAGAATAATCATGATGAGTTTACTTATCCCAGTGCCTGTAATTGTAATTTGTAAACGTCTTTGAGAAACAGAAAATAAAAAGGAAATCAATGTTTAGTATTTTTTGTTTTCCTAAGTGATCCTGAAGATATGATTAAATATGAAATATGCAGCAACTTATGTCATCTATGTTTGTTTTAATGAAACAATTTAGTGCTTTGTGTTTGCGCAAATTATCTATGCAAGATTAACAACATTGCTGACAATTTGCTGGCGTAAATCCAGCAAACCCTTCGTTCGTGACTAAATTTGAAACTAAATTATATAAAGACCTTGTCTCGATCGCACAGAATGCTGCAGGAAGTACAGACATGTGACTTTAACAGGAGCAGTTCAAGGACCATATTAAAATTCATATTTCCAATATCGTATTTGATGCATCATTAATCAAGCATACTTCAATGAAAAAAAAGGGGTTTGCTTCTTTCATTAAAAATTAAGGGAAAGATTTCAAATTGACCAACGATACAGACCAGTTTGGCTTTTCTCACTTTCCATATTTTAACTTAATTAGAGGTCAAAGTTGAAGACGGGTTTGAAAACTAAATAAATCGAAATTTACAAATAGGTGTGAAATATAGCTGTTATTATGGCAGTAAAAGTTTGAAATAAATTATGTTTGAAATCGTTTAGCAGTTGAGAACTTTCGGAAATATATGCGTTATAATTTCAGCAGATCAAGAGTAAAACAGTAGTTCTGAAAGGATAAAACGTTACAAAATATCACCATTACGAATTCAGAAAAAAAAATGAAATTAACAGGAACTACAAAGCTTCCACTGTTCAAACGTTTACGAAATTTTAATATTACTGATCTACATTAATCAAAAGCTAAAACAGAGCAAAACCACAAATTTTGTCAACACTGTTTTTGGTTATGAAAAAACGCTAAAACGCAGATCATTATTCAATGGAAATGAGAAATCTTGCAACGATCAGGATTATGCCTATCCTAAGGTAGTTTGATCTTCATAGATATAAGGATTACTTCGAATAATCAGTTCAGTGATTTCCAGTTGTAATTCTAGAAGAAAGTGCTGATCGTTTTGGAATTTTATTTTGATATATATCGAAATACAGTTTTGTTATTAACTATTTCAATTATACCATGGTTATTAATTAAAGTTATTAATTTTATTTTAAGTGACTTTATTAATCTGTTTCTGCAGTTCTTCAAAGCACAAGTATAGACATGTTATTGATCTATTTAACGTCAGTTAACGTTTTATAACATAGGCGTTAATTTTTACTTAACATCACCTGATGGACTAAAATTAAACATTGAACTGGAGTTCTGCTGCTTATTATGCAAAATGACCTGAACCCAAATATAACCACCGTTTTCCAACATCTCACCACTTTTGTTAATAATCCCCCGCCCTTCTTTTTTCAGTTTTCGACCACTTTATAGCGATTATTTTGATTTGGAGGTTTTTTTAACAGTCCGTACAAATATTCAACTCTAGCAATGAAAGGTATTGCTTTTTTTTCTGTGTAATAAAATTACTAAACACCTGAAATTACAATTGTTTTTCGTACTATGATGATACAACGACACCATTAAACACACTTTAAAAGTTTTTTTTTTTTTTTTTTTTTTTTTTGCGATGTCATAAAAAATTCTTGAATCTTTGAAATATTAGGGCCATTAAACGGAAAACGGTAATTTTGTTCCCACACGTAATTCTTCACACATTTCATTAAAAATAGTAATTTAAAAGGTTAATGAACAAAATTTAAACACAAAATTTCGTCATTGTCTTTTAAAATTCGCTCTTAAAAAAAAAAAAAAAGAAATATGGGAACCGTCACGTGCGAAAAAAATGAATGTTTTCAGTGGAACGGCCAATTGCATTTTTTTTTTATTCAACGGTTCCATTTATTATTTCTTAACAAATGACAACAAAGATATGTTTACTTTGAGTTTTAACCTTAGCTTTCAAAACCTACACTTGTTTTCGCCATTGCTATATTAATAGAGCAAAAATATTAAGTAATATACATAGCAAACTACAAGAGGTTAACTTTGGATGTCCCGCACAAGACATGCAAATAAATTAAATTTTAAGTAATAAAGATGTTTAATAAAAATCATACTGTGTCAGGAGTATCTTTGTATTAAATGTAAAGATTAAAAGATTAAAAAATGTGCTTACTCCAGTTTAATTAAAATATTCAGATCTATCACAAAATGTTGGTGAAATTATAGAGTCGGAGTTTCCCGCACGTGACGGTGGAATAGCCCATTATTATGTGCAAATTACATGTTCATACTACAGTTTCTTGCCTTTATATGAACTTCTTAATGCGTCAAAGACTTATCAGTCACCCTATATATATATATATATATATATATATATATATATATATATATATATATATATATATATATATATATATATATATATATATATATATATATATATATATATATATAGCATTTATGGGCACATATTTATTATTACGTTTGTCATAATGCAAAAGTATCGCTTCTACTAATCCACAAAATTTGAAAGGTAAAAGTTGTTGTAAAGCGTTAATAATTATGAATCTTTGTCGCAGATTGATATTCCTAATCCAGACACAGACCTTTTCGTGAGTCGTATTATCCCCGTAATCATTCATCGTCTCAGACCCGTTTCGTTTCACATTAATTCCTGCTTCCAATTAAATTTTCTACTCGTATAACACGCATGAGTAAGCGCTGTGCTCACCAGTTTAACAAGCTCCGCGGATTTTTTTCAATCTATTTTTTTCGCGCAGCTTTCAAAGTATCATAAGGTTGTCATTCAATGTTTAACAAGCAGCGCTACATCTGCAGAAAAAAGTGAATAAGGCCCTGTTAGTACCTGCACCGGCTGAATCCCTTGTTCTGTTTTTATCTGATTTCGGGAGCTTTCATTAAAGTAAAATCTTAAGTAATCGATGAGCTTAGGTTGTGTAAAAATAGTAGCTAATATAGGACTTCGGGAAGCCCGAGTAATTAATCTTATACTTCTGAAGGACATGTAGAAAATGACTGAGAAACGGATTAGAAATATGTGGTTTCTTTTGCACGTTTCAAGTTTTTACCCTCCTAAATATGGTTATAAGTTTGATTTTAGATTATTTTTGCTACTTGGGTTTAGTCTTTTATCAATTAACTTACATAATACACCAACATTAATTGAAGCATTCCATATATACTTGCAAAGAAAATCTGATGTGGATTTTCTTGTACGCCTATTAGAAAGTCAAGGACCCGACGAACTGAAAGAGAGGCCTAATGACACAATAATTTGCAGCCCTTTGAAAACTCTATGGCAGAATGCAGTGGCTGATTTACAGGTTTAATAGCTGATCGGAATGCATTTTTGGCCCCTTTGTCTATTTTTGAAACACCCTTTCGGGACCCCTATGGACTTTGGGGCTCTTTAAAAATTCGACATGGTAAATTCACTAGTGGCAGAATGTTTAAAAATTCTCCTTTAAGGAATTGTTTTTCTATTTTTTAATCATTAATTGTTAACATGTGCGTCGCATTAAAACTATACAAACAGTACAAGCCTTTAAACAATTGGGGCCCCTTAGGAACATGGCCCATGTCCAGGCATTGTGCACCTGTGCATTAATTAGGATCCGAGAAAGTCATATTTTTAACCGACTTTGGTGAAAAAGTTTTTTCAGTTTCATTGCTCTATAGTGGGGGTAAACCTAACGTGGAAGAGAGGTTTAGGCAGTGGTTAGGATATGCTTAGCCTTCAAAATGCTACTAGGTTAGGTTTGCTTCAACTATAATAGTATTTTTATCGTTATCATGTATGCTAATAACAGATGATTTGGGCTAAGTAAGGAGGATTGCATAAAAAGGAACTATGGCTGTGAAATGTAAATTAGTTAGGGAAAACGTAATATTTAAATGGTTATAATTAAATTAACACAAATGAATTTCAGGGAGGAACAAAAATAAATTTTTAGTTTCAATTGCTTAAAGTTTAAGGCGTGTTTTTAATTCTTGTTTTTTTTTTTTTTTTTTTTTTTTTTATAGTATGGAGCATTTTTATATAAAAAAAAAGATAAAGTTTCGTTATGGTAACTTCTTAATATTTCAGAAATACATTTACACTAAAAAGAATTAAATAAAAAAAAATTGAAAAAAAAAAAAAAATAGCATCGACTTCAAAATTGCTCTAAAAAAGTGAAAAATAATTTTATTCTTTAAACACCATCAATAATACTTTTAAACATAATTTTTGAAGTTGGCGCAAAAACGATCGATAAAATCATTCACAGCCATAACTCAACTACAACTATAAATTTAACCAGGCCGTTTCTTCACTACTACATGCATTACGCATTGATGACAACATATTTGAGTAACGATATAAATGTTTCGTTCCTAACTTTGGATGATTTTTTGATAAAAATATGAAGGAAGCAAGGTTACAAGGGATTTTACTTTTTGTTTTTGCGCCAACTTCAAAAATTATGTTTAGAAGTATTATCGATGGTGTTTGAAGAATAAAATTATTTTTCACTTTTTGGAGTAATTTTGAAGTCGGTTCTATTTTTTTTTTTCAAATTTTTTTTTATTAGTAACTAGAAAGGAATGGGTTCGTTTGCTTACGTAGGCCCGTTAGAGGTTATACTTCTTAAAAGCATACTTTTTTTATTACTGAATTTAATTTTTTGAGCGATATCCTATGCAATTTTGTGACAAATATAGAGCATAGCACTTTCGAAATTTAAAGAAACCATGTTTTTATTGGCATCTGTAATCTGAAATTGCAATTAAAAATAATAATAAATAAATAAAATGTGGGGAGAAAGAAAGAAATGATGATAAAAATATAAATTTATGATGAAAATTGATCGAAAATTTTTGCAGTAATATAATGTTTTGCTTACGTCGTAAGAAGAAGTAAAAATAACTAAATATATTTCATTAATATTAAGCCTGGAAACTATCATAGACACATACATTGTCAATGTCTAGAATTTTCAAACTATTTAAAAATATAGGAAAGAGACAAAAAAGTAAGGATCCAATTTGCACTTTTCAAAACTATGCAGTTATATCCCAATTTCTTCACGGTCCATTGCTTTACCGCCATTTTGCTAAATTAAAGTTCCAATATTAAAACTATGTTTTTTAACTTACTGGATAAAGTAACATACAAATTTATTTACTGTACCAGCAATAATGGAGTTTTACTATTCATAAAAAAATAAAAAAATAAAAAAAAATAAAAAAAAAATAAAAAGAAATAAATAAAAAATAAGTAAAAAATAAAAAAAAGAGCTTAACTGTTGAAGGAGATCCACATAAAAAAGTTACGTATTCAGAACTAATATCGAAAAAAATCACTGTTGGGTGTGAAAAAATGACCTCTGTTTTGTGGCTCTTGCTACAAAACATGATGGAGATTTTCTGAGTTTTTTTTATTTTGAACAGTTTTGGCAACAATACTGAAAAAAAAAAAAAGACCCCCATGATCTCTGCCTTGGCCAACGCGTTCCATTACAAAGAAACGTCCTCCAGTAAATTTTGAGATAGAAGTTCACTGTAAAAAAATTCAGAAACATTACTGACTATTTCCGTGTCACCTTTCGGGATTTCAATGGTTTTTATCCCCTTCCTGGAAATATCAAGTATCATTCACAAAAAGTTTCCTGAATTGCTACAAGTTGCACAAATGCAGACTTCTCTCAGTTGTAAAAAATATTTTCGCTCCCAGTTTAAAGATTAATTGAGAGTATTTATAAGGTTTATCGGCTTCAGTTCGTTTACGGCTCGTCCATGCTGTTTAAACTCCCAAAGGGAGCGAATAAGTATGGACTTCGCAGCTTTGCCAGACTTTCAAGCAAGTGAGATGCTTGATACTTACTTGCAATTCTAGCTTAGCTTTGGCTATGCTTGCAGTACTGCTTTTGGCACTGTCTTGATAAATCAGAAAGGTGCCAAGCTGTAATATTATCTCTACCAGAGATTACTTTTAACTTCCAGTGACACGAAGGCTTTAAACGGGAAGATTTCTGGATTTTTCAGGAAGGTTACTGAGTTTTAGCGGAAAACTTTCCTGGTTTTTGCGAGATATGTTACTGGCAGAAAGTGGGCACATCAGCTGCCTATTATTTTCCAGGAACGTTTCTGAATCGTTTTTACAGTGTTGGAACGTTGGAACCTTATTTACAATCATAAATGGCATGCCATCACTCTCTATAAATATTAATTCAGATAAATAGGTTTGATCAGAATGTTATTTATTTTTACGGATTACAAAGAACTTTAAAGATTAAGAAAGAACCCAAAAAACTGGAGAACCGTACAAGATAACATTTAACTGCAGATAATTTCTTTCAAACGAATACTAACATTTGAATACATTTTCAGAATGATTTTCTTTTCCGTTTTGAAACATTCTAAAAATACTTCGTTCGTTCGCTCTTTTTAGAAACAGTTGCTTTTGTATTTATTCTACTATTAAAGCATCAGCTTTATCTAAGAATTTTTCTAAGTAAAAATCTTCTTTCTTGTTTGACAACATCATTTTTCTTATTTTCTTAAATAAACTTTCTTCTTCTTGTCAAGTCTAATCTGATCAAATCTTTGCAGAAATCTGGGAACCAAAATAATCCGTTGCCAAAAAGAAATCAAGAAAAACCACGCCTCAACAAAACGATCCTTTCTTAATATGGTTATTTTAATGACATTTTAGAAATCGCTTAGCTATTCCAAACACCTATTCCTTTCATTGTTCGTCGCTCCCCTGGCTTGTTTACATATTCTTGGAATTTTCGCAAATTCCCGCCGAAATCTTCCCAACGTCTTTGTTTTGGTTTTATGCTAAACAGCTAACCCGCCATCTTGCTTTTGTGTCTACATTTTGTATGGGTGTTCTTTTGTCTCTCGGCGATTATAGCCTTCTCTTTCAAAATCGGGAAATAATACTTGTTTGCTGACAACCACTGTACCCCGATGCACCTTCCATCTTTCTTTTGTTCGAAATTCTCTCACCCCTTTATTTGTTCTTCATTTTTTTTTTTTTTTTTTTTGTGTTTCCAGTGAGGTACATTTTTGATGGAATATCATCCCACAAGCAATGCCTACAAACTGGCGTCTTTTGTCAACACATTAACGGGCATTGTTTGCTGAAGATTTACATTTCCATTTGGTTACGGGAAACCTTCTATCAAACTTTTTATATCAAAATAAGTTGCAGAAATGTTTGTTTGATTAGAGCTCGTCTTGATATGTTGTGACACTATTTACAGCAAAAAAAGACAGTGTAATTTTTAGAGAAATTCGCTAGTTCGGAGATGTTCATTTGCGACAATTAACAGAGTGGAATAATTAATGAAGCAATAGAAGAAAATGATAAGTGGTGTGAAAAGTTGCAATTTTTGTTACAAGAGGGGGAGAAACAACGCCATTTACTAATACTGTAGATTCAGCCCCATTGTTAGAACATCTCACAAATTCTCATTTTTGTCATGAAAGTTAGTTCTTTTTTGACTGAATACTTTTTTGACAAGAATTCATTTAGTCCGGGAAAAACTTCTCAAAATGTATCTGAAGTATTATTGTGGGAAATATGCAATGCGTTTCGGCATGCGTTCTTTTCACACAATAGAATTTTGTACTAAAAAAAGAAAACCTTGTACAATGATGTTGGCTTTTTAGAATTTATCTTATGTTCTAAGTTTGGCTCGATGAAATTTGTAAGATTGGTTGAAAGTAAAACTTTTTTGTTGTTATCACACTGTAAAAACGATTCAGAAACGTTCCTGGAAAATAATAGGCAGCTGATGTGCCCAATTTCAGTCAGTAACATATCTTACAAAAACCAGGAACGTTTTCTGATAAAAGTCAGTAACCTTTCTGAAATATTAAGAAATCTCCCCTATTAAAGCCAGTCGCGAACCTTCTAGAAAAATTAAATAGGTTTAACTTAATTGATTAGAACCTTCCTGATTTACCAAGAAAGCTCCAGAAGTATTAGAGCAACCACGGCCACGCTACGTGAAAATTGCAAGCAAGAACCAAGCATATTCCTTGCCTGCAATTCCTGCCTCGCAAAGCTGTAGCTATCTAGTGACTTATTTGCTCCCATTGAAAGCTTAGTCAATCCGGACGGACCATAAACAATCTAAAGCCGATACACTTAATAAACACGCTCCGTCAATATTTAAACTGGTAGCAAAAAATATTTTTCACACCAGTGCAAGGTCTGCATTCGTGCATCTTTTAGGAATTCAGGAATTTTTTTTGCGAAGATACTTGATTTTTTGGGGAAATAGGTGAAAACCTCTGAAATCACGAAACGTTCCACGGAAATAACCTGTAACGTTTCGGAATTTTTTTACAGTGCAAATACAATAGATATTCCCCCAGTTTATTCGATTATATTACAGTTAGAACTGAAACTTAGAACGAAATAAACACATTGAACACAATCTCTAAACGTAACACTTATTTTAGCTAACTTTTTGAAATTTTGGAAGCAATTGCTTGAAAAAAACATGTGGATAATTGAATAAGGTTTTAAAAGTGGAAATTATTTTCCTGCCCCTTAGATGCTTACCGAATATACTACTAACTTCCCACACGCGTTTATCGTATTGCTAGTTCAGAACGTTAACAAATATGTTAACTAAAGAATTATTTAAAAAAAAAAAAAAACTAGTTGCACTCTACAACGGATAAAAAATATTTTACTGTAAAAAACATGTATGGGTTGCCCATAAAGCGCAACGTAACACAAAAAGCAAAAGATCCCGTTTTTGGACTTAAGGTGTCCTCATTCCTACAAACTTAATTAATTGCTACTCTGAAACGTTTTTTTGTGTAAACTTACCCGATAAATTCTGTGGCAACTTTACTGCCGCTATTGGTCTGGAGTAACTTAATTGATATAACTGGTGTAAAGTAAAGCATCGTTTGCGGAAGGTTACATCATGGTGATGTAAGCATAGCGTAACGTCTCAGGAATTTCTACGAAAGGTTATACCACAATTTTCTGTATGCTTACAGAGAAATTGCTTGAAAGGTTACACATTAGCAAAAATTAAGCTTTCATCTGACTTTCTTGAACGGGGACTCATTTTTGATTGTACGTAGACTTATACTTCAAGTTAACTATTCGATGGTTTAAATTATCCAGATATTTTAAAATGATGCAGTAATAATTTATTTTTAAGTGCAAAAATAAATTATTATTGAAATTTCGTTAAACAGATTTAAAAAATCGTGCTTTTAATTATTCGTTTATTCAATATTTATCAAATTCATTCGCTTTCTAACTACACACGCGGAACGTTACACTTATTACTACAGGGAACCTTACACATTTTTTTAGCGTAGATAAAAAATTAGACAATAGTTAGTGCAACAAGATTTTGACAGTCAATCAGTTTTTTTTATTCTAAAGAAAGTACATTTTTGAAAAAAAAAAAAAAAAAAAGGGATGTATGTGTGTGTGTTGTACAGAAATGAGTTTTTTAATTTTTTTAATTGCAAAAAAAAAAAAAAAAAAAAACACTAACACTTACTTAAAACATTATTTACACTGAATCATGATTTGTGTTAGACAAATTTAAAATTTAACTAATAACTATCTAGAAGTTAGACAAACAGATAATTAAGATGCACTGCAAATTGTAAAATATTAAATTGAATGGAATTGATATTTTACTGCTATGAGCAACATATATCGAATGGAGTAAGGTTACACACAAAAAAAAAAAAAAAATGTCAGTGTAGCACATTAATAAGCAGTGTTTTTAGGTGGTAAGGTACATTTTTTCATTCAGTTAAGATCCTGCTTCACTTTTTAGGCATTTACTATTATTTCATTTTTTGATCTTAAATTCAGAGCTGCAGAGCAAAGTTTCCCTACCGCCCGCGTTCTTCTACAAATAGAATGTCGTAAAGATACTTCCCCTGTCCTTGCAAGTGTCAGGACTACGTGGCAGGTGCATAGGGGCTAATCACCATAAAAACAGCAGCACTTACGACAGTACATACATGAAGAACTCGTGCCGTTTTTAAAGTTTCCAGCTGTATTTTCGATCTATTTCGAGGAATTTCTTAGCCTTTTTAATGCATTTTCCTTTGTAGTTAACCGAAAAGAATTTAAATGCATTTTCGTTCATTCATTCATTCATTCACTCACTCATTCTTCTCTCTTTCTCTATTTATGATGAGTTCTTACTTTTTTTTTTCCCACGCTGCGGACAAATTTGATAAATTCCTTTAATTACTTGATACAAATACAATGGAGCGCGTGCATATATATGTGTCTCTGTATATTCCTTGCAGAATTTAATGTATAATAGACAGATCTTCATTAAATTCCGCACGGAGGTGTGCGTACACTAGTATACTCAAACGCATACACACTATCGTGCACACATACACATACGACACATTTATTTCCAATTCTAATCAAGAGAAAATTTTTAATATTGAAATATCCATTAAAAGAAAGAAGTTTTTCCCCTAGAAAATAAGGGAAATATAAACAAATGAAACATTTTGTATATGGGTGTGCATGCTTATAAATAAAATTTTTACCTTTGTGCGAAAACTCACAAAAGAAAAAAAATCTTAAATTTTTGGCAAATGACAATTATAATTTTAGACACGTGCTACACTTGTTTTGGGGTTACAAGAAACCCCTTTATTAAAGCAAAAAATAAGCTTATGACAGAAAAGACACCCGACAAATACGTCAAGGCGTTATCAATCGAGAGTTAAAATAAAGGATCGATCGAACAGCAAAAATAAATAAATAAATAAATAAATAAATAAATAAAAAATTCAAAAAAAAAATAATAATAAATAAATAAAAATAATAATAAATAAAATAAAATAAACGGATTAGAGATTGAATCGAAAGAAATCATTGGAACGCTGGCCATATTTAGAACAAAATCGTTGTTAAAGCAAGTACTTGATAAAACAATATATCGAAACCGCTCAGAGCAACAGTAAAACATTTGCTCATATCTTACTGCTGCCCATAGGTGACTATATGCTCTTTTGATAGTATGCATAATGAAATCAAATATATTCAACATATAAAAGTTTCTTGAACCCTCAAAAGCTCAATTTTATACAAAGTAACATATGAATCTTAAATATTAAAACATAGCTATTTATAAATGAACTAACACTTACAAACCTTATGTCTAGGAAGATTTCTGTAATATCGTTATGAAAGACAGTGTGAAGAACTGACATGAATGGTTTAAGACTGACAAGGATATTTGAGGAGGGAGATCTTTTCCGATACATATAAAAGAGGAATGCAAACGTAATTCTTTTTAAGTAGAAAATGAATCGTGCAATAAATCAAAATATCAGCTTTGCTGTCATGAGGAATGGACAGCAATAACTGTTGATGTGTCTTGAATTTAAACATGAGATTTCTGTTTGTTTTTGAGACCTTCATTAGATTTTGCTTATCTTTATCGAAGATTAACGTGTTTTAAAGAGGTTGTTAACGTCAGTTATAGTTTAAACAAACGTGGTTTGCACATATTCTTTTTAAAATAAGCTGTTTAGTGGTTTGTTTAAACTGTTGACAGTTGAAGGAAGATGGTTTACAGATATGCTTTTATTTGCTAACGAATTCGTCAGACGAAGTGCAGACGATTTTCAATCTGATCAGGGAACTGGTAAAAAGTTAATATGCTTCAATTATTTATTTATTTTTGTTTTTCTATTAACATGTCAAAGACAATGGTGGTCTACCGGAACCACCAAGTCAGATACGATGCTGATTCAATGAGATTAACGTAGAAATATAATTCCAACTTCTGTTATAGGCAATATGTCCTGCCCTTAGCAAGTATTTTTTTTTAAAGACCATCCTGTGCCATTCGTTAAAAAAGTCAATTTGGGTTTAATTTCTTACAATTGAGTTTTGTTGTGCCCCTTCAGGAACAGAATAAAAAAAATTCGACGGTTATTTCTGTATAACAATTTGTGGTAATCATTTTGTATTGCTACATTCCATAATATTTAATTAAAAATTTCTTGCCACTTTTTTTAGCCGACTCTATCTGCACCTAGCGCATGAACAGTCTAGTATGAATATTTTATAACATTACTCAGATTTAATGGAGTAATATATTGTACAAAGGTATAAAAATAAAATAATAAGTCAATGGTCTGGTAAATATTATTAAATCTGCCAGTCTAAATCGGTTATCAATCAAAATGTAATTCCATTCTAAACTTTATCAGATTTTTTCCTTTTTGAGATTATGTCCCCTTATTTAACATTTTGCAGTCGTTATTCTTTGCCAATGAAACTTCTTTTCACAAAATTATTTGACCGTTCGATTAAAGTGTGCTTGAAACATCATCAGGTTTCTACAGAGTATATTGAACGATAAGAATTTATAAAGCAGAAATCGAAAAAGGGCAGAAAACAGCTTTTTCAAAGTATTGATTTATCCTTTCAGTGTACACTATTAAACTGACAACTGCTAAGTTGGGTGTGAACATGAATCTCAAGATTTATACCAACGTGACAATTTGTGATTTATCACAATAGATTTTTCATTCTAGCAATAGTAGTCAATTATTTCACAAGCTCCTTAATGGTGTTACGTATTAATTTTTTTTGTTTTTTTTTTTGGTTACGCAAATTAAAATGATGTAATTTTCTTAACGTTAAACATTTCTGGCCTTTTTTTGACTTTTTAAATTTGACTTTTTGGAAATTACTTTGTACAAGTATAAAAATTTTGAAATGTACAGATTTTTTTTAAAGTAAAGAATAAAAATTCTTTAACTGTTTGTTTTTTGCAGCAATGTTTAAACTAATTTCAAATAATAAAGGTAAATCATAGAACAATAAAAAAAAAACAAAAGAAAAAAAGAAAAAAATCGAATGTGAATCATTTTGTGTGTCAGTTCAGGTTCTAAGCTTTTCACCAATGTTATAATGAGGAAGACTCATTGAATTTTTTTTAGTATTTGAATAATCAGGAAATCAATTACTTTTATCCCTATTTTTAAGATAATAATATCAACCTTTTTGAATCAAAGTATGTTTTAGCATTAAATGAACTCTCACAAGCAAATAAATTATGTTTTACGTTTTCATGAGTTGTTTTTAAAATGTTTATGTATATTTTTTTTTTATCGATAAACATTTTTAATTTTTATTTTTACAAATCTAGGCTTTTTTTTTCAATTGCTAATAAGATTTTTTTTTTCAAAAACAAATTTTTTGAAATTTCAGATTAGTATAACTATATACTTTTACCTATTCGGATTCGAAATTGTATCGTAATTTTGCGGTTATTTTGATCGACAAATGATTTTCTTTTTTATTTATTTATTTTTATGTTGGGGTAAAGAAAAAACAATGATTTTCTTATCCATTTATTCTTTTTTACGCTGAGGTAAAAGGCAATATTCTTTAGTTTTAGAATTCTGTTAAAAAGAAATTTATTGTTAGAATTTACGGAAACACATCGCCTATCAGTTTGATTAATTGAATTTGATGCCATTTTTGGGAGAAGTAGTTTTTTTCCTTTCATATAAAAGATATTTTATTTTCAGAAGCGTATTTAATTTAAAAAAATAATAATAATAAATTAATTTGAATTTTGACTTCTTGAATTCAAATTATGTTTTTTGCAATCACGAGTGTGTGTATGTAGGCGTGTGTGTTTGTGTGTACGGGCTATGTGTATGTGTGTGTATGAATGTGTGGGGGGGGATGTGCATGTGTGTGTAGGCATATGTGTTTGTGTCTGTGTGCATGCATGAATGTGTGGGTAGTTGTGTATGTGTGGGTGTCTGTATGTGTGCGTGTGTATAAGTGGTTGTATGTGTGTATGTGTGTGTATGTGTTTGTGTGTGTATGTGTTTGTGTGTGTATGTGTGTATGTGTTTGTGTGTGTGTATGTGCGCGTGTGTGTGTGTAGTTGTGTATGTATGCGCGTGTGTGTAGGACATGGATGCAACCTGGAGACGGCTTTCGCTATAGGAGCAGCATCGTGAGGAGCCAGCCGGTCCACGGTGATGGTGCGGAGGGTGGCGGTGGGAAAAATGAGCGTAACGCGAAAAACAGTCAAATGAGAACAATAAGCAATCGTGATTGCTCAAAAACCCAATGTTGAGAATAATTTGAAACTTAGCCCCGCGAGAGAAAGATGCAGCAGATGTTAGAAAAATCAACGTTAGTGTGCGGGAGAGTGTGCTTATTTAAATGTGGACGCACTTTCATGTATCTATGAGAGCCATAAGCACATCCATTCTACATCTCCCATTTTCTACTGCTCAAGCTGAAAATCTTCCGCCTTAGAAACTTTCATCTTATTATTATGTATCTATAACTGCTAACCTCAAAACTTTCCCCACACTTTCGCCTTTTCTTCTTCTTTTCCAAAACCGATCACAAAGAACCATGGCTCTGAGTCAAGGTGTGGTTCCATTTTTCCGCAACGACCAAGAAAGAGACCCCTGGCAGAAATCGGCTCCTGGTCATATATAGATAGGGATGTTTGCGGGACAATGTTCCCCCTCCCCCTTTACCTGGTGCAGCAGCATTCTAGAGGAATCTCGCGCGAAGAGGCCTTGACGTGGGGAATCTTCGACCCTGTAATCCTCTGGTTTAAGTGTATTTGTAACCTTTTTGGGACGATTTTTTTTTCCTTTTCTGCGCGTGCGGGTGATTTTGAGAGGTACTTTTTTTTTTTTTTTAATGCTGAAGCTGATTTTTTTTGCATTTGAATTGCTTGTGCACGTCTTTTATGCGAAAGTTTTATACACTTTTAAATGCTGGTAAATACAGGTAGAAAATTTACCTGATTTTCAATACTTATTAGAAGTACGTTTTCAATACCAGGGGATAAAATTTTATTTACGGGGAAGTCTGATATCACTTTATCAGCGAACGAAATCGTACTTATTATTAAATTAAAAGTAAAAAAAATAAAGGTTTAATCAAAGAAAACCTCGAAATAAGTGAAGAATATTAGGTCAGAGAAAGTATGGGCTTAACCATATTAAACAAATTCCTCATTTTGCCACAGAGGAAAGTCGAGTTGAAGGGACAGCTGCATTTATAAGTCGAAATAAAATGTGAAAAATCATTTCTTGCTTGTCCAGTAGATGTAGCAGAATTGAGGATTTGACTCTAATCTGCTACATCTGCTGAAAAAGCTAGGAATAGCTTTTTGAATGTTGTTTCGGCAAGTAAATGCAGCTGTTCCATTCCTCGCGACTCTCCATTATGTCTTCGTAATCCGCATTCAATCTCATACATGAAAAAAATGCTGATATCTTAAACGCCGAGGTATTTGAGTGTTTTTGCAATAAGTTTGAATGATAGCATATAAATAACTGTGGTTTAGCCATCATTTGATTTTAGTTTATAAGTGGACATGCTGGTTTGGTTCGAACCTATAGTTGGAGCAAACCTAACCTGTTAGCGTTGTAATGCTTTCATTAGTATCTGCGCAGCCTTCACAATGCTGCAGGGTTAGGTTTGCCCCAACTATAGAGCTCTTTATCAAGAACTCGTAGTTCATAAACTTGCATTTGCAACAAAATAATGTTAAAAAATTTAATCATTTCTAATCTTTAAATTGCATGGAAAGGACTGCATTGGACGTAACTTTCCTTACGAATGAAATTTGAATATTCACGCATTGTGTTGCGAATCTTAAGTAATAAAAATATTTAAACTTTGTTACATAGCATTAATAATTCAATGCTAATTTTAATTTTAATTTATAAGCTATCTTGTCAAGCTCGTTCAGGTTAGATCCAGATCTTTCGATCAAGATCTGATATTTCCAAAAAATTGTATTTGTAAAATAATATTTATGTAATTATATTTAACATGGTTCTATTCTTTAACTGAATAAATAATGACAGTTTTGGATGTATTTTACTTAAGAAAGAGATCGATTATACTCACGCATTGTGTAACAAAGTTTAAATAATGTAACTCAAAATATCTTTGCTAAACGATAATATGAGATTTGCTTAGCCATAAACATGTTTCAAATTGATGGATATTGCATTTGATTTCATATCTAGGTAAGTCAGACTAAATCGTATTAGCAGAAAAAAATATAAAAAATTATGATATATTTTGTTCATGGTTAAAGTTTTCTTCGTAGATTTACTGCAATATGAATGCTACTGCAATAAATCAAATATAGCATCTCCATATGAATGATGACAGTAGAGGAGATATATCATCAAGCTCGTTTGGATAGAACTAAAAATTTCGACCAATATCTAATGCTTCTTAATTTTTTAACAGAAGTAAAATGCAAATATTTGAACGATTAATCTTGACTTCAACCAAGGCAGCATTTGACTTATCTTAACATTGTCAAGAATGACTGGCTTACACAGATATCATGTCACAAGATCTAAGTAAGGACAAGAAAATCTTGTTTCTAAGCCCAATCTTTGTATATGATCAAGATTTTTGCCAACTATCTCTTTTCTTAATCATCAGGTGAAAGCATAAGACTTCAAAAAAAAAAAAAAAAACTGTGAAGGGCACTGAAAAGATAGCAAACTTTTAATTAAAAAAATTTAAGCACAAATGTTTACATCAATAATAAAACAAAAGAAGAGAAGAAACAATTGTCTTTTTAAAAGCAGTAGTTTTAATGGAATGAAATTATTATTTTACTGCTTTAGATAATGAAATCCAGACAGCCTTTTTCTTTTTACTTTTAATAGTTATCCTGCTACTTAAAATTATCTAAAGAGTTAAAACCTGCTTTAGTTTCTTCTTTTTATGTTTTAGGAAAACAATATTCTTTAAAAAAAAAAGAAAGAAAAAAAAAAACAATGTTGGAATCAATCAATGTTAATGTTTTTAGCTATAACTTTTCTGTATGTGTGAGTTTTTTTTCCTATATTTTAACTATTGTATACGCTAATATCGTTTTTTACATATAATTCGGATTATCCGCGGTTACCGTGCCATCCTAATCCGTAGATAATCGGGAGTTTACTGTATTTGTGCTAAAACTAAATGCTTTCCAAAAACGTGTTCGGTGTGTAATTTTGTGATTTTATTTCGTATAAAATTAAGAGCTATATTTTACTGCTCTCTACTTATGAAATATGGTTTTTTAAAGTCACATTTAGAAATCGCTTTTATGTACGAATGTAAGCCATGCTTTTTTTTAATGATGCGTGTCATTTGTCCGAATTTAAAAGCTTTGTAGTACTTAAGCATTTGCTACAAGCTCATAAATGTTTGGTACTACTTCATATAGCTGCTAGAGATCTAATTTTAAAACTAATAAATGCTTCTATTTATCGCTTTGAAAAATTTAAATATTTATTTAAAGCTAGCTGTGTCGCCCAGCTTTGCACTGTCTACTTCGAAAAAGTGAAGTGACGCGTGTTGAACAATTTTTAAATCCCTCGATTACAAGAAAAGCCTCAAAACAAAAGACAGAATTTTATTTGCCCATATTCGAGTAAAAAATGGCAACAGAGCTTTCTTCTTAATGGTTTTCTTTATGCTACAAATTTTAATAAAAGTATTGTTCAACAATGACCGTGATCAACAATGAATTTCTGAATGAACACTTACTTACATTTTAAAAACAGTTATAATTCATGTTCTAACTACCTTGGAACATTGGAACTATCTGATGCAGAAAAATCAGGGGTTTCTATGGATATTTTACTCCTTTTATTGCGAGCATTTGTTTCGCCCTCAAAAACGCCATTTTCAGGTCCTAAAACTAAAATTCGAATGATAAATAACTATTTTGGAATTTGAAAACCCCTCTACGTTCCTTCTCCGTTGTCCAAGTACTTCTCTGCCAAATTCAGTCGAGATCCGACGTAAAAAGTGGATTTGTACAGGTAACACACATACCCACATATAGTATATCCTGTTTTATTTCTATAAATATATAGCTAAATCGTAAAAAGATAACTTTAGTTTTTGTTTTAGTTCTCTATTTTTAGAATCTCGACGATCTTCCAAGTTACCATACATCGTTCTGTCTCAAACACAGGCCGCATAACTATGCACGTATGTGTCCCACTCTTTGATGAATATCGAAAGCCCTTGAGTGTCGAAAACGAAACGGCAAAAAGTCCCTCACCTGTCGTTTTCGTTGCTATGGCAACCACCTCAAGCCAAATACAAGAGTCGCCATGACTACTCGATTAAGGAGGGGGTCCTGAATCAATAAAATAAAAAGGTTTTAACTTTTTCTCTGGAACCACCTACCTGTGCCTTTGCGATCATTGCCAGTCGCACTGATGATTCTCTTGATAAGGAACAATATAGCCAGAATTCAAAGCGCAACTAAAGCAATTAGGATACATTGTCGCCAAGAAATGTCGCCAACAATAAATTTGGTAACCCTGTATCGAACATGAGTCAATGCAGCGTCATCCTGTCTCGTTGTCAAACATATAATGGTGCTTATCCGAATAATTAGACGAAAATTGGTCTACAGGTTACTCCCATAATGAACGTCTTAAAAAATTTGAAACGTAATGCAATTGTTCTAAGTGTGACTTCACTTACTCATTAAAACGTTAAAATTTTAAAATATTTTGAAAAAAAATAGCTATTTTTTTAATATTTATGAATGTAAACTCTTAAGTAATGTCTGAAATGAAGATTCTTGAGAAAGGGTATCGTTATAGGACGATTTAAGAGAAGGATCGTGTTAAGTAAAGCATTCTTTGAGCTGAGCGTGACGCTGAAGAACAATTATTGATAAGACTCATTTTAAACCAAAATACTCTCAAAAGAGCGTACCAAACGATTTTTACTAAGACAAAGGTTGAGAAAATAAGTTCCCAGAGATTTAGGACCATTAAAGACTGATTTTAAGAAGCATAATAATGTAATTGAAACTTTCAAACGAGATTTTATAATTTAGTGTAAAAATTTAAAAAAAAAAAGAAAAGAAAAGAAAAGAAAATAGGGAAGTGCCACCTCGAATTTGGGATCGGAGCCTAGGCAATTTTAGAGGAAGGACAGTTATATAGGTTCTCAGGCTAACCACACTATTACAGGACGATTATAATGAAGAACTATTTCGGATGCAGACCCACCTTTAGAGGAGGACAATATTACAAGACAATTTTAGAGAAAGAACAGTTACGTGGAGGAGATGTTCTAGGAGACCAAAACCAGACGATTACTGGGCGATTATTATGAGGAACTGTCTTAGAGGAAGGTTCATCGCAGGTAAAGAAACTACTCTTGCGAGAAAAGTTTTGAGGAACGACAGCTGAAAGGAGGAGGTTCTCGTATAATGCACTCCATTATAGGACGATTGCAATAAAATATTTTGATTGAAAGCTATGTTCAGAGGAGGAGACTACTTCAATAAGCAGTGTGTAACTTAAAGAAAGAAAATGATAAGGCTGCAACATAATAGAGAGATTTCGTGGAGCATTCTTCTTGGAAATAGGTTCTAAAAAGAAAGCACTCTGTAAATAACAGCAGGGTCTTGGAAAAGGTGACTATCATAAAATTTTAATGAAAGCCCTTTTTAAATCAAGATCTTTTTAGAGACCACTGCAGTACCATTTCAATAAAAGACAAATGGATTAAAACCAAAAAATAAATGTCAATATTGTTGAAACTGTATAGTAAGCGTTTCCTTAAATATCCGCCAGTTATTTTTTCAGAGATTTATAATGAACCTTATCAGAAATGTGTGGCAAATTTAATCCTTTCTCAAAAATTTGCCTAAAAATTCACCAAAGAAATTGATTGAGAAGTTTATAGATTATTTCATTCCATCATAATAGACTTTCAAACTTGAAGTATAGCCGTCTTAAAGTCTTTTTAATTCTTTGGCTGATCCACTTACTGTTCCAGCTTTGCGAAAAACAGTACGTGCTTATGATGAATGGATTGGATAAAAGTATCAAAGTGTTATTCTAAGCTCGCAGAAGAAAATCAATCGATTACAATTATGACAACAAGAAAGTGATTAGATTACGATTATGATGATGATTCTTCTACAAAACTAGAATATGATCATTGCTGTGATTAAGAATGCCACTATATGTATTGCGATTAAAAACCTGCGAACGATTGTAAATTACAACTACAGTTAAATGATCTAGTCTTTGCATGAAGACTGAATAATGCTACATAGTTTACAGGTATTAAAAATTTGACAGAAAGATTACTTTTTCAACTTATCATAATAAAATGAAATTATCATGAACTCGTGACACGTTTAAGAAATTGAAGTTAGCAAATACTCTGATGATTATTTGGAATTAATGTGCCAGTTGAGTATTTGAATAATTCAGTTTATGATAATTAATGATTGAATAAAAGCTTTGACTATAATCTCTAAAATAGAACTAATTTCTATTTTTCTGAAATATTTACGAAATAGGGTACATTATTAAATAATATTTCGTTTTAAACCAAAGCATTAATTTATTAAAAATGTAAACACGGCTTTTTCCGGATGCATTAATAGATTAAATTTTGTTTTAAACTCAAGCATTCATTTATTAAAAATGTAAAATTTGCTTTTTAATTACTTAGAAACAATATGATTTTCAACCGCTATTTCATTATTTACAATATTTACTTTTTCACTTCCAAACAAAACTTTATTTTGGGATTAAATGTAATAGATCTTGCAAATTTTATGTCATAACGTACAAAATTTCAGCTCCATGGAAAGTTTTAACTTTCTGCTACGAACCGTAATAATCTATGCGAGAGTAATATGCAAATTTATAAAAAAACACGATGCTATGTGCATATTAAAAAATAAAAAAAAGAAAAAAAGACAACCCTCAGAAATCGACAAAGATGTGGTCAAAACTGATATTTCGTTTGCTCATAGGTATGTACGTACATATACGGGGGGAACGTCGCGGCGAAGTTTGTCAGATTAAAAGTAACTAAAATGGGAATACTACTTAAAAGTTGATTAAAAACGTTTTCGCTGATAATTTACTTTCTTTACTGTATTCAAGGAAGTAAAAATCTAGTGAAGAAGGAATGACTGAGGACATTTACACCATCATTTGCTTTAGCACATTTTTACAATTTCTGTAGAATCCTTCTTATAGCAAATACGTAAGCACACGACAGTTAGTCTACGATAGTATCTTCTCCAAAATCGAACTACGAAATTCTAATGCCTCTCCTCAAGATCAGCGATATCTAGAGCATAACAATCAGCCGAAGTTTCCCGATAGTCATCTTCCTTTCACCTTTAACATGTCTCGGAGAAAACATTTTTTTCGACTGCTAATCTCTTTCTACTCAAAAACATACTCCCGAAATCTCAACCCTCCTTTCTCGTGCGCTATCCAGAGCGTGAACATACCTTCCCTTTCTGTGGATTACATATATCTGCGCATGATATACGACTTAAAAGAATGCGACACTGTCCCAAAGCATAGGACTAAGGCAAGGTAGACTTCCCGAAGTAAATGTCGCAATGCTCATTAGTTCATATTTGTGTCATTTTCATTGGGGAATGTTGAAGATCAAGATAATAAACCTGGGATTAAAAATGATAATTTATGTTAATACTTCGAGTGAAAAATGTACAAATTTGGGCTCGTAAGCCATGGTCTCGTAAAGTGGTGTATTTTGAACAGTCCAAGGAAGGTAATGCCGAAATATGCAACTGTAAGGCAATCGTTTGTTTTCATCTTAATTTCATATTTACATTGCCTGCAGTGTTTTAAAGCAATTAGATACATTTGGAAAGATTTAAATGGTGTTTTAAACTTTGTGGATTAAAGTTAAAGTAAAGGTCATGTCAGTAGATAAGGATTAAAAGATTGTGATAAGGAAACTGAAAAGCCATAGGTTAGTCAAAACTTCAAAAGTATGTGGTGTCTGTTAGGGTATAATTAAACATGGGTTACCGCAAAAACAAATATTTTATGCACTGATTTTTAAAACAAAACCAGTCTGGACTTAAGACGAGACAATATAATACAGAAGGTATTCTGAGAGGGCAGTGTGTTTCCAAATAACTGTCCATACATTTTGTACAAATTTTGTTGATGTATCTGTAGACTATGTACAGGATCATTGTAGTTTTTTCAAGAAGTACGGTCCATAAAGTGCTAAAGACAGTTTTATATGATCTACATAAATATCTTGCAGAGAGTGTTGATTTTGAGTACAAACTCTAGAAATTGTCTAAAGGAAGTATGTTCTAGTTGGTAAAGGGTCTAGAAATTGTCTATAAACTCTTTGCAGACAATACCATTCCACTCCGATAATTACCTCGTGTATCTTGAAAGATTAGTTCGGATAAGACTGTGACATGGATTTTGTGTCACGATATTTCGCTATAAAATTAATTTCATTCTCCTCAAATCCAACTTTGGTATCGAACGTCATTCCTTTTTTTCCGGCAACGAAACCAATAGATGTACGATCTCACAGAAGTTGACTTCTAATAAAGGCCGCAGCTTACCATGAAAAGGCAAGCGTCAAGACTTTCCACTCAAAGGCAATTTTTTTTCGGAAGAAAGTCTTTCCATTGTAGCGCCGGTATAACTGCGACCCCACGTGGTGAACTGTCACAACAATTTGTTTCGGATAATACGCGAGAAACCACCCCTCCCAATGGCTAAAAAAAAGGCACAAAAACAAACATACAGCACATGCCCAGGTGTGAGAAATTCGGGAAAAGTTCCTCACCCTCCACAATGGAAGACGCGTCCAGCATTTTTGGATTCCCGCCTTTTTAAAAAAGCGGGGTCCTATCGCTCAACAAAAGTGCTATTTATTTCGCAGCAGGGGCCTTTCATTTTCGGGAAGTAGAAGTCAAATAAAGAGAGCAAGGGGAAGGGGGAGGGTCACCTGTTATTGGCTATCAGAGGGTGGGGGAGGTCATGGTGTGGATGTCGGGAGGGTTGAAATGACGGATAATAGTCGTTCTTCTGATGCAGGCCGAATTTGTTTGAAGCTTTTGCTTGGCAAAATGTGATATACACATATTATAGTACGCCGTCTATCCGATTTAATGTCAATTGAATATTATTTGATTTTTCTAACTGACTGTTCTATCATTTGGCCAATCTAGATCGAACTCCTTGTCAATGAATGAAGAAATTTCAGGGTAGTGTGGGGCAAAGTGAAATAGTTAAGGTAACTTGAATTTTTCAAAATGAAGAACACATTGGAAATTTTGTTTTTGAACAATATATTTTATAAAAAATCTTGCATTGAAACATTATTTTTTATCTTTGGCAGGAAATTCGTTCCTTCAAGGAAGAAAAAGGAGGGTGGGGTGGGGGGGGGGGGGGATTTTTACTTTTTTTTTCTTTTATGATGATGTAAAATGAAAAATAAATTATTTTCTAGTTAGTTGGTTTATATTTTAGTCTTGAGAATATTATTGATTAAATGAACGCGTAAAAAAGAGAAAGAATGAATAACTGAGCATACAATGAAACTAAACGAATAAATAAGTGCATAAATTAATAAATATATGAGAAAAACTATAAGTGAATAAAGGAGAAAATAAGAGAATGAATGAATAAATAAGTGATCTAGTAAATAATATAATTAAAATGACTTAACAAATAAATATGTAAGTAATTTTATAAATAATGAAATGTATAAACGAAACGCACTATTTTACTTCACCCGCCTTCGTATGACTAATTGCACAAATAATTTAAAATAAAAATAAACTTAACATTAAATTACAAATTCTGCACTGACTATTAGTAGGTCTTAATATTTAAAACTAGAAAGTCGCCCGTCAAGGTATGACGGGTGAAAATTGCTTCTACATTTGAACGAAGCCATTGCCTGTTTGGTGATATTTTGATAGTTGAAATTTTAACCCTAACTCCAGTGGATTAATCATAAATTCCAGTCGATAGCGTTCATTTTCAACCACTTTTTTGATTATTCATTCCCCTAAAATGACACAGTCTTACCAGTAAAACAGTTAAGTTATCGGATCGAGTTCAGCTTTGTCACAATAAAGCCATTCCCTGCACGTTAAACATTAGCTAAACATATTATGAAATGATCATGACGTGGCGCGAGTTTCATTGTTGAAACTCGCGGGTTACTCGATCATTGGCTATTATTTATATGAGGTTGTGAAAAACAAGAACTTGTTAATTTTATAATACCAAAAATATTTTTTGACTTGGAACGAATTACAGTCGGACCTCCATATATCGAAGTAGCAAATTGCCGGGAAAAAATTCGATATATAGAAATTTCGATATATAGAAACAATCTAATTTTCTCATAAAAATCTCCTAAAACATTAAAATTAAAGCTAATTTTCGTGCATGAAACCCAATTTCTAATTTATACGAGCATTGGATTAAACGAATGTTAGTAATTGAAAAATTAACAGAAATTACATTTTTGTGCCTTCATACATCTTCATTCTTGGCAGTTTAACTTGATCCGCAACATTAGGGGGATTTTCGTTTTGACAATGTAATCCGAGAGAAAAGTAAAAAATCAATCTACTTAACTTGAATTATTTTTACTGAAGCTAAAAAGACTAGGAATGATAATCAACAGACAAAAAGGATAACTTGAAACTAATTTTACAGTGTTAGTGGTTACAACTAAAATTTGAAATAAACTCGAGGGAATTTAAGAACTCCAGAACGGAACAACGACTTATCTACACACCCCTCAAACCCAAATTTCTTATGAGTTTCTTAGCAACCGTTGGTAAACATGATTTTCTCCCGTAACCTTCATTTTTCATGAGACAAACAGTCTAAAGTAGGGGAAAAAAACCTACGAATGTCTCGAAAAAAATTTCGATATATAGAGATTTTTTCGATATATAGAAACAATTTTTCTATGTAATGAACATTGAAATTTGCTGGGATTTCGATATATAGAAAATTTCGATATGTGGAAGTTCGATATATGGAGGCTCGACTGTATTACAATTTTGGCATCAATTTTTCGAACATTGCTTGTATTATCATATGCTTTGATCCTCAGAGGTAACTTTTCCTGACTGGTATAGACTACATGTGTTTACTACATAGTTAAAATATTAGACGATAGGTCGCGCTAAAAATAGAATAAATATTTCGCCATTTAACTTTGCCTCACATTCCTTTTTATGTCATTTTAAATTTTTGAAGAATATATCACGGCCTATGTATGCCTACAACATGATGCAATTATTCTTTCCCAATACTTTATAAAACAATTTTTCATAGATCCAATAATCTTAAATTGTCGAACCCTCAGTCCTGCATGCTTCAAAATTAGGCTTCGAATCTGTTGAAGTGGCATGTTTTTACTGACAATAAACAGCATTGGCATTCTATTTAACTTTGAAAATTTTACTAAATTTCAAAGCTTTCAAAATTCACAAGTCACTTGCCCGTAACGGTTCCTGTCAGAAACGCAAGCATTTTGGAAAATTCGGGCTAAATATGACGGCGAGGGAATGAGACAGAACTGTATTTGTGCCCGAATAAAATGAGAAAAATTGTTTCCAACTTGTTCAATAGCAGTAGCAGCTTTTGAATTGCTGCTTCATCTACTGGACAAGCTAAAATACATAATTGTTTTCATCTTATTTCGGCATAAATGCAGCGCTGTACCATTCTTCCTGATTCTCCTTTACTTGTAGCGAATTTGGGATCGATCCATTTCTTATAAGTAAATATGAATTGCAAAAAAAAAAAAAGGAAAAAATTGTTAATAACACAAGCATGTGAAATATGATTTCTTTTTTCGTGCGTTTTAACTCGTGATAATGCCAATAAGTTTTCAGTGATGGTTCTGACAATTTATTTTATTTTCTCTCGAAATGAGTCTTAAGTCCAGGACATTTTAAATTTAGTTTATTTGATTGATTTTAAATACAAGTGTTGCGACTTTGAGAACCACTCCCTTTTTGACCTACCCTTGAATGAATGACGAAGTATATGAAAATCCGAGCAGCTTTTCAACCAAATGTTCATTTTTCTGCATTAAAAAGCTTCATTTTGTCCCGGAACACGTTTCTACAGCTCTTATTACTATGTGTACTCATCAAATCTTGTCTCAATGTTTTTGATTTTTAGCTCCAATGATGTAAACATTTTAACTGCATTTCTTTGAAGTTTTCAAGTTTTACTTATCTATATATAGATTAAAAAAAAGAAAATCGAAGGAAAGAACTTAAAGTGCCGTGTTGTACTAATTTTAATAATCTAAGAAAAACTTAAATTGGCAAACTTGAAATCTTTATGGAGTAATGTATAATACTAAATTTAATAATCTAAAAAAAAAAACTTCCAAACTGGAAATGTTTGTATAGTAATGAATTATATTAAGTTTATTGATCTCAAAAAAAAAAAAAAAAAAAAAAAGAAAAAAAAAAAAGACAAGCGGTAGCAGCATCTCATTAAGCTTGCTACTCAGCGATTACCTACCTCAAAACAAAAACAAATATTTTACTAGTTGTAACAGAGTAGCTTGCTCGGAGTATTTGTAAGTGGACGAAGACTTGTTCGCTGTTTCTTACTTCGATGTTAATTATATCCAGTTAACTTAATCCAAAACGAAATCGGAGAACTGATAAACCAGTTTCTGTAGCATACACATCCAGTTTCGTTTGACCTTCTAATTAAAATTCTTAATTAAGATCTGATTACTTAATTGTAACACATCGCTTTCAATAACTAAATCTAGAGTTTTTTCTAGCTTGAAAATAGTTCTCTAGAAGGAATTTTTTTCATCGTTTTCGATTTTACCGCCGGTTTTAATTACAATTTAATGAAAAAATATTTGAAGCATTATAAGCTAGTTGACGATACTTTTATTCAAACTCAATAAATAAAATATTTTTATGATATGATGGAAACCTGAAAGTACAGATTTCTATAATAAATCCTCTAACTTATTTGCTGAAACATTTCATGCAGAAATTAAACCACTTACCCTTGAAAAAGCCCCTGTTTATGTAGAGCCACACATACACAAAAAAAAGAAGAAAAAAGGTTGCTTAGTTATTTAAAGTTTTTAAAGTAATTATAAAGCACTTGGGTTTTCATTTTTAACGTAGAGTGGACTCTCTATTCTGAACACTCATGGGAGCGAACAAAAGTGTTCAGATCATGGGGGTGTTCATTATAGAGGGAGATTGGATAACCTATGTGTATGTGTTCAGTTGCGGAAATGAACTATGTTCAGTAATTTAGATAGAGGTGCTGAATCTTGGATTGGTGGCTAGTGCAATGTCTAATTCAGTTCAGTAAGACCTAAACTCTAGCATTATTTTCTATCATTTTAAATTTAAAAAAAAATTACGTAAAATGTAACAATACAATATTTCAACACAGCTATCGCCACAATACCTAGATAAAAAAAAGTAATTTTTAATCTGTTTTCGTATTGTGTACTCTCCAACAAGGTATGTGTTATCCTCCAAATGAAAATGTTTCCAGGTGATTCTCAGACGCATTTTTTTTTTTTTTAAGTAATCATACTTGAAAGGTCTTGAATACTACTTGACACAGCGGTTGGACTCTTGACATATAATTCAATGGCAGATACTTCAGGCTCATATTGCTCAGTTTAATTACTTAATGTGCAGTAATATCCAGGAAAATAATTTTTCTTCTTCCTCTCTCCATCTTCCGCTTAATTCCCTTCAATTTTTGTGATAAAATTGCAAATGTAGTTCAGGCTTTCCAATTGAAATCGTAGGAATTCCCGAGTATCGATTGTGAACATGTTCGGTATATAGAGAGGCAATAATTGAATGGGGTTAAAAATTACGTTCAAAATACTGGGTTGTTCATATTATAGGGTGTTCAGAGTAGAGAGGTCAGCTTGTGTTAAGTCTATGGAATTTATCCGGGATCATCAAAATATGTTAAGAATATCGGGGTGTTCACATTAGGGAGTGTTCAGATAGAGAGAGTCAACAGCATTTCCAACATTCTTCAGTTAATACCGCTGAATTTTTTTTTTTTTTTTTTTTGCAAATCCCATTTTTAGTTTAAAATGTCTCATTCCAGTAGCTATCAATGAAAGAAAAATTCATTTTTTAATGAAAACACTAACGCTTCAAAATGTTTTAATTTATGAGATAAAACTTTAAAACACCTAGATTAATTAAATCATGGCTAATTTCAAGGAATGATTCACGTTGAAAATGAAAGTTTGGTTCTCTGCGGAGTTTGATCATAAGGATTGCGTGTGATAATGGGCATGTAACATAATTTGAAATGCTCGGGCTAACTTCAAGCTCAGTGGTTCGATCGAGAAGACGAAACCCGAAATTAAGGAAGCATTTCAAGCATACATGAAACCTCTTTACCAGGAAGTCAATCGATTACCGGGTAGATTCAAGGTTAATTCGAAGAACATCTTATGCATCGTAATCGTTTTCATAAAGAGGTAAATACACCTTCTGAGACAAATATAATGCACAAAAATAACAATCTGTCTGTCTATATATAGTAGAACTGCAATTGTCCGAATGAAGTGGAACTGGACGCCGTTCGGCTAATCAAAAATTCGTATGATTTGAATATGCTGAAAAAGGGTTCCACTTTATTTAATTACTGTATGTATGTTGAAAATGAGAGAAAAAAACTATTAAAAAAGAGCTTTTTATTAATGTAATAGAAAGGCAACACTTTTTATGCTAAGAGTTCTTTCAAAAGTACATATATATATTTTTTTTCCAATTGACGCCGTTTAATTGAATCAGTAGTTAATTGAATCAGCAGCTTTAATAAATCAAATTGTCAAAAACCGAAAAAAGTCCAGCTTTCTTGAATTAACCACTTTATTGAATCAAACCTCTTTATGGAATAAAAACTGCTCAGAACAACCGTGGTTCAAATAAGGGGTTGACCACTGTATATGTATTATAAGATTTAAAATACAGTAGAACTCCACATATCCGAATTTCCGAATCGCTTCCAGAATTTCAGAAAAAAAAAGGCTAAAACGTACTGCGATTTGCAAAACAATGATTGCCTCTACGAGCTGCTATTTTTCTCTCTGCTAAGTTTGTCAAATAGCTTACTTTAACCAAGATGTTTAGGAAAGTAATGAGATTTATTTACAGTAACATAGTGCATGTTCTAATGTACAACACTTGAAAGTATTCTCAGCATGAAAAGTGTTGCCTTTCTATTAGATTAATACAAAGCTCTTTTTTCTAATAGTGTTATCTCCAATTTTCTACATTCATACAATAATTAATTAAAGTGGAACCCTTTTTCAGCAAATTCCAATCATCCGAATTTTTGATTATCCAAACGGAGTCCAGTTAAAGTTGATTCGGATGATTGGGGTTCTACTTTATACATAAAGAGATATAGTTATTTCCGTGCATTACATTTGTATCTGAACCTGTTTTTACTTTTATATGAAAACGATTACGATGCCTAAGATATTCTTCGAAATAACCTTGATTCTATCCGGTAATCGGTTGACTTCTTGGTAAAGATGTTTCATGTATGCTTAAAATACTTTCTTAATTTCGGGTTTCGTCTTCTCGATCGAACCACTGAGCTTAAAATTAGCCCGAGCATTCCGAATTATGTTTCATGACCATTATCACACATAATCTTTATGGTCAAACTCCGCAGAGAACTAAACTTTCATTTTCAAAGTGATGTCCCATAACATCCGTTGAAACTAGGCATGATTTAATTAATCTAGGTATACAAAGTTTTATCACACTAATTTTCGAAGCGTTAATGCTTTCAAAAAATAATATATTATTACTATTAATTATACAATGGGCGCCGTTTAATTAAATCAGTGGTTAATTAACCGCTTTGATAAATCAAATTGTCAAAAACCGAAAAAAAAATCCAGTTTTATTGAATCAGCCGCTTTATGGAATAGAAACTGCTTAGAACAAACGTGATTCAAATCAACCGTGATTCAATCGTTCAATGGGTTGTTTCCTTCAGTCAAAAGTACTACTTTTAGTCACTGAAATAGATAGAATGAGTAAAAAAAATAACATGGCCCCAGAAAATACTTTTATTTTCCTAACAGTTATTTTTTAATTAATTTTTTAAAATGCCCGATTTTGAAAATAAGGCGTGTTCTTTATGACGTCACAAATGATGCAATTTGGCGCATTTTTCTTTCGCGTTTCCACGTTATGATAATCAAGAAGCGAATTAAATATTGTGCTCTACGCTTGCTATCAACCATATCGTTGCCAATACAAGTGAGTAAAGATGCGAATTAAATATTTTTCTCCGTGAATGGCAACACTGAATGGCATTTCATCATTTATGATGTCACACGACAGAAACGTAAACAATGAAAGCGCACCGATTTCAGTAATTTTTTTAAAAATATTAAACTTGAACAAATTATTTAAAAAATGGTCAGATCCTATATTTTTAAGCATGCTGTTTCAGATAAAAATACTTTTAAAATTTTGGAGACGACCCCATTCAAACGTGATTTGCTTTTCTACATTGTCATTTATTTTCTTTTAATTACCACAGTGTTTCAGAATTTCAGTTTTAAACGTAACTTTAAATTACGCACACTTCCGTGAAACCAGATACAGTGGTATGGTAAAGAAATTTTCCTTTCGATCTAAAACTGACATGTACTTTTTGTTTCAAGTGATGAACAATTAGAGTAATTGAAATGTGACAGATAAAAATAAATGACGCGTTTAGAAAATCATTGAAATGGACATAAATAACCTTGAAATTTCAGGAAAACTATGCTGAGCTGTACAGAATACTTTCTTACAATTTTGAAAAAAAAAAATATCGACACTTGATAGACGCTTCGTTTATATCTTTAAATGGCATATTAGAAACATGCATTTACGATATTGCAGCTTTTTTTATTCCTTTTCTCTTATAATACTAGTTACCTATTTTTTTCTTCCAAAAGCACATAATGAGCTTTTAAGCGAAATGATGCAGTTTCACTTATTACCTTTTTGTGTATATAGTCAGTGATGCAATCAGAATTTTCTGTTGTGGAAGGAGAGGGGATTGCTTTTGCAACAGTTCTTAGACTAGGATTGCAAAATATCAATAAATTCGAGACAAGTAAAACATATTTGAGGGGGGGGCAAGAATTGTGATCCTCTGTAGTTGTGGCCTGATTGTGATTTATTAAGATTTTGAGTTTGGAACACATTTTGAAATTATTTTTACAAAACAAATCGTTTGTGTTAAAAACCTAGGTATGCGATGAAATTCTTTGGAAAAAAATATTTACTCCAATTTTTCCGATTGGCGTTACACATTTGAAAAAAAAAAAAAAAAAAACACACACACACACACACACACATTTGGCTTCATAGTGAGCAGTATTTTAGGGGTTTTGAATGCAGTTTGATGGTCATCAATATAAAATGATCCAGAGAAAAACATTCTTAAAATTTGGCCACCTCATTTCTTGCTGTAAATTTCATCATTAATTTACTAGCGGTACCCGCACGGCTTTGCCCGTAGTAGAATAATAAACTAGTATTGCCCGTAGTATTCTACTACGGGCAATACTAGTTTATTTGGTTCGCCTGCATATTTACAAATAATGGATGATGATTTTCTCGCAAACTTGCTATGTTAATTTTCTCGTCCACGTTATGATAATTTGCTCGATAAAATGTTCTTAAAATTGGAATATAAAAAGAACCAAATCGAATTTTCGAAAAATTGCTTCGTGGAGCTCACCCCTATGCTACGAACTCATTTTGTGCCAAATTTCAAGAAAATCGACCGAACAGTCTAGGCGCTATGTGTGTAACAGACAGATATCCAGAGACACAGACTTTCAGCTCTATTTTTAGTAAAGATAAAGAAAGATAATTAATGCGAAACTTAAAACGTTACGAATAAACAAATAAAAAAATAATAATTATTATAAATAAATGAGGAATAATTTTTTATTCATGGTTAAAGATTAGCTACAATCCGTCCATTTAAAGTATTGGTAACGTCCAGCAATTTTCATTAATAATGAAAATAACGTTTTTATTAATAATGAAAATAACGTATTAGGTTCAAAAGCAATACGTTACATTCACAGAAGCTAATCGAAGAAATCAAATTTTATTTACCATGAAAAACTTCTTCCATATTTCTTTCTTCACGGTTTTATCCAATTGGTGGACCCCCTTTTCGTTTTTTAATACCATTTAATACCGAAGAATATCATACCATATCCCCTGATACTTGTTCTGCGATTTTAAGAGCTCCCTTAGGATTCAAAGTCAGCAAAATTCCGTACTGACGTAGCACATTTTTCCATCATAACTTTCCCGCTAAAACTCAAAGGGGAAGAAAAAAAGAATGATATTAAAAGCTTTAGCGGATTTGCTTCACCATTATGAAACAAATAATGAAAAAAAAAATCCACTTTTTTCCGGTTTCTCCTTTGTTGAATTTTGATTCCTTTATGAATAAAGAAACTTCCAGCTACCATTTTCTCCCTCGAGATGAGTTGAGTTGTTTCGCTTCTATTTTGATGTCGATCGTAAAGTGTGAAAGTTTTCCACTAGTCTCTAACTTTGGGACGAAATTGATTCCATCATTAATGACTCTGCTGTGGGAAAGTTTTGAGCGCAGCTTGTTAAAGCGGTTTCTATTTTTTTTTCTATTTCGGAAAAGTTATTTGTTTTTTAATTTAGCTAAAAATATGAGATCGTGACGGAAATAATGAAGCTTCTTCTGGCAAAAAAACTTTTCAGAAATTCTTTTGTTAAAAAGAATGGGAAAAAAAGCAAACTTTCATACTGTTAACTGTTTCATGTAGTTTGAGAACCCAAATCAATAAATACTGGAAAATTTATTAAACTTCAATCAAATATCTTTCGCACGGCATTAAAATGCGTTGCATTTCTTCCTTAGGATCTTAGGAACAATGAATAAGTCACATAGTTGAAGTGAATAACTTCAGAAACATTACGAATACTTGCAAATCAGGTTACTTTGTGAGAAGGTAGCATTTTATATAAAAGCTTAAATTTAACAATGGAAATAAAAACTTATATTCCAATTCATAAGAGAATTAGTCAAAAACTGAAAGGAAAAGTGTTAGTTTTAAAATACCATTTAAATTAGGATTAATTTCTTTAAAAATCAAATATATCTTTAATAATATTAGAGCGTGACAATAACTTACTGTTAAAACACAATCTTTCTTACAATTTTACTGAAAAAAAACCCCAAACTCGCATCTTTTCTTGTTCAGAATAAATGTAATGATTGTTTAAGGCATTTTAGTTCGTTTCAAAAAGTTCGAAGACATAAAATATGCGTACTCCATCAGTATTTTGATCGCTGTTTATTTAAGGAAAATTTCTTGCAATTTATAACATTGATTTTCCCCCCCACATACTTTGCTTTCCTTATTTCATTTCTACAACTGTTGAAGTTTCGATACCTCAACCTTTTTTTTTTCTTTTTTTGAGTTTCAGAAATTTTTATTTAAAAGGAAAAGAAAAAAAAAAAGACTGCAAAAATACTCGGAAATTCATGTGCATTACGGAATTCATCACACATTAAAAAGTTTTGTTATATGGATTTTGAATTCACTCGTTGAATTTATGAATTCTACGCAATTTTATTCTTTCACTCATTTTTAATCACATCTGCATTAGTCTTATGCATTTAAATATTTGAAGTCATTAGTATTTATGATACGTACGTTGCAATGAAAGAACAATGAACGAAAAAATTAAAATTACAAAAAAAAAAAAAAAAAAAAAAAAATACATTGAAACATTCCAATAATTTTGACCTGAGCACAATCTATAAGTTTTTAAGATAGATTAGTTTCCACTTAAGTTTTCAAACAAAATCTAAATATATTATGGGGTTTGATATACAACATATAGTAAAGTAACTTCTAAGTTCTATTTGGTAGAAATTTATTAGAAACTTAACGTCATACGGTATTATAGGTATCGCTGAGTCGTTCCCTGCTCTATGAAAACGAATAAATAAAAAATGAGTAAGATAAATAAGTAAACAGAAGTAAATAAATACAGAAATATATAATAGATATAAACAAAAAATTGATTAAATAAATAAAATAACAAAAAACAAAAAAAAAAACAACTAAATACATTTATCAATAAAAAATGAGAAAAGCATTAACTATCTAGTTGCTACCATGAAACGAAATAAGAGTGCTTGGACATTTTTCAGAAGTCATTAAAAGTTAAAATAAAAAACCGACAGAAAATATCAAATTAAAGTTATATTTAATTTAAAATTTAATCCAAATTTAAAACTTTTTCCTAAGTAGGTCAGTGTTTCCTAAAAAGTCATCTGTTTTTCTTCCATTGTTATGGTAGCACTCATTACCGCCCCTTTACTTTAAGTATCATCTTCCAAACAACCCCAACTTAGTGATCACAATGTTTCTGCTAATAGCCTAAACAGCACCAGTTTGTAACAGTTTCGCACGCCTTCTTAATCAAACACATTCCGCCCAATGGAGAGAAAAAAAAACTTTTTTTTTTACAACATCAACAACTCTCCACGTTAATTCTTGTCCCGCTAAAAGAACAACTGTTACGCTTTGGCGGGAAACAGCACGAAAAAAAAGAACAATGTCTGCGATTTCGTTTTCCCTGAGATTAGTTTCGTGATAAAATGATATTAGTGCCTCAAAACTATCGTATATTGACCATATTAAAGATAATCTACCATCTGCTTTAAAGTAAAAGACCATCTAAGCAGTCTCTACTAATGACCGCGTCTATTATGTGTTTCGTTAGAAAAGCCGCCATTTTGAACTGACTTAAATAAATGATGTTCTATTACCATTTCCTGCTTTATTCTTGATTTTTTTTTTGTGTGTAACAAAAAAAAAATGTCATGCTTAAAAAAAAATCTTATGGCTTTGTGTTTTTCCATAGATCGACAACAGCAGTTTAAAAATCTAATTATTGTATTTACCAGCTTTCTATGAAAGTTTAATTTAAGGATTTTCAAAAGAGGGAGCCCTCTGGTGGGCATATTATTATCATAAAAAATGCATTTGATTGGAATGTCAAGAAAAAGTATAAATATTTTTTTTGTTTAAAAAGTATATTCATTGAGCCTTATTTTAATATTGGTATTTTAAATTACTTGAACATGGAAAATTAGTTTCTGAACTTCAAACAGATAATTTTCATTTTTATAAGTAAAATCAAAAACTTGTAGTTGAACTCAAAGTGTTAATATTTTATTTTATTATGTACTTTATTCTATGTATTATGTGCTTATGTTATTCACTTTTATGGTTCAAGGAATTATTCATTGATTCATTGTACTGCTAGGACTTTTCCCCATACCGCGATGATATTTTAAAAAAGAGAATGCATAGGTATCGTTCAAACATTTTATATTTTCCTTTCTCTAGTTTTTGTCACTAATTTTACTGCGAAAATAAAATATCACGAAACACTATTACTATATTCCTACCAAATAAGGATTTCATCCCATTTTTTTTCACACACACACACACACACACACATATATATATATATATATATATATATATATATATATATATATATATATATATATATATATATATATATATATATATATATATATATATATATATATATATATATATATATATATATATATATATATATATATATATATATATATATATATATATATTTCAAAATGTATCAACTGTAGCCAATATGATTCAAGTTGATACATGAATGTATGAGATGTAATGCAGACGTAATAAGCAATGAAACAAAGTTTTTAAGAGGTTTTTTTACTGAAGACTCCCACAAAATGTTTGAAGTTTTGACCCGAGTTAGATGATAAAACGTTAACCTGATTTACAGTTAATTCAAATATAAATACATCCTTCTTCTCCAAAATCCGCTCTTTCAAAAATTTCAAGAGAAATTTCCTTCATTTGCCTGTTTTCGTCATTTCTAAGCATTGAAAAGTGTGTTAAGTTATTACACGGCATCAACTTGACCCAAGCACAATTGATCAACTTGACGCAAACAACGCCATTACGTTAACTCAAAAACGCTGAAAACATAGCTTTGAATCTGACCAACTTATATTATAAAATACCATGCCTGCTGTTCCAATAAATACAGAAGCATAGCGATGTGTTACAATTACTCAAAACATGTTATTCGACAGTTGAAAGCAAACCATAAGGATTTACTTGTTATATGAAATAAATAAATAAATAAATAAATGAATAGATAAATAAATAGATACATAAATACATAGATAAATAAAATAAAATATATAGGTGCATAAAATAAATAAAAATAAAAATACAATGCAATAAAATAAAATAGTAAATGAATAGATAGATAGATACATAGATAAATAAAATAAAAGATACATAGGTGCATAAAATAAGTAAAAATACAATACAATACAATAAATAAATAAAATGAATAAAATAAAATAAATGAATTTAAAAAATACGAATAATTCTCAAACAGAAAAAAAAAAACAGCTTCTCACATGTACTTCTGTCGATTGCTTCTTCATGTGACTCTCAGTTCTGGGCACATACCCACCCGAAAATTAAGGCTCTTACATCAACTTATCCCTGTATTATTAACTGTTCCCGGTCACATCTTTCATCAAATCTCCAACACTAGAAGATTTTAAGGAAGATTTAAAACATCATTTTATACACTTACTTTTTTGTGGAGTAGAACGTAGAAAATGTTAAGAAATTAAAGCGGATATTCTTTTTGCTTATTACTTATCACATAACACTTTAACAACTAAGCTCTGCAGCTGCAACAGGATTTTAACTGAAGATCAACTTTTCGGAATATAGGAAACATACATGTGTAATAAGAATTATTAAGACTGGAGCTATTTAAAACGAAAAAGAAGGGACAAATAATTATAACAAATATGTGTTTTGGTGAATATTTGTCAAAGAAGAATAACAATAAGAGGATAGTTTGTGTTCTGATGACTTGAACTGCGATGGAAGACAGATTAAGCATTTAACTTATTAAGCTAAATGTGAGAGACGTTTTAAGTTAATGAACTTCTTTTTACAAGGCTTTGATTTCGGTTGTTAAATTGAAATATGAAGTGAAATTTAAATTAAGGTGACAACAAATATTTTTCATTGACTCTTCAAATGTAACAAAATGCCTATTTACAAGCTCAATGAAATCTGATGTTTTCTATTTCATTTAAAACATCAGGCAGGGATATCCCGATGGTAGATCACGGAAGGTCACTGCGACCTCCCAAAAATTTCCTTATTCGGCGAATTTTGTCTGACGATTCGGCAAAATTTGGAGTTCTATTTGGCAAAATTATCATTATTAGGCGTAATTATCATCAATCGGCAAAATTATCATCCTTCGACGTAATTACCATTATTCGGCAACATTTGGAGTTCTATTCAGCAAAACTATACTCATTAGGCGTAATTATCATCATTCGGCAAAATTTGGAATTCAATTTGGCAAAATTATCATTATTAGGATTTATTATCATCATTCTGCAAATTTGGAGTTCTATTTGGCAAAATTTTCCTCATTAGGCGAAATCTGGAGATACATTCGACACAACCATCATCATTCAGTGAAATTTGGAGTTCCATTCGGCAAAATTATCTTCACTCTGCAAACTTAAGAGTTCCATTGGGCAAATAAAGAGTTTTTGACTTCCCAAAAATTTAAGCTCGGGGTGGACCTGACTTCAGAAACAACGAGGTAAAATAAAATGTTTCAATTATTTGACAAAGAAAACCCATAATTGTTGCAATAATTGAAAATGCTAAATATTTTACCAACTGCTTTTCCTTATCCCTTTCCATAATTTTCCAACTACCATCATCAAGTTCTACGAACTGAACCGACATCAGAGCAACCATTTTTTATTTCTGTAAATCGAAGATTACAAAGGACACAGAATCGGCAGTCTCGTATAGCGTGTCAACTTTCCCCACTTCCTGTCAGGTATGACATCTAATTGCACAATGGACAGTTCTACTCCCCCCAAAAAGAATTATTTCTTTTCTTCTTTACTTACTAATGTCACCAGTTGTCTTTCCGAAGCTAACTAGCAGCTTTTTATTTCTAATTTCATTTTTTTTAACATGCTTCTTTAAAAGTTTTCAATCTCGTTGGATTTTCTCGCTGTTGGTGCACACTAGTGACTATGAAATTTCGTGTGTGTTGTCTGTTTATAGGTCTGTCAGCTAATTCATCATTTTGGAATTACTGTCAAGTGGATGGAAAAAAAATTACCGACTGGGGTCTTTTGTTTTGCCAACTTGGGAGGTATTTTTTCTTTCATGTTATAACACGCATAAAAATATCATGAAGTACTTCATTTCCGATGTTTTGAAGTAATGAATCTTGTATAGATTTTGTCAGCACTTGTATCTTGAAAGTGACAGCAGCATTGCTTTTATTTTTATTTTATCCTGTTCATTTATTTTAGCTATTTATTTATTGAAATCAATGTTTAATTATATTGGTTTTTGCTTCATTCTGCTGTATTAGTATGACAAAGTGGTTTTTTTTAAATTATTTTTCTTTACTTAATAAGTTGAGAATAATATAAGAAAGTATACTTCTTCGTTTCAATTTTGTCCTGATTTTATTTTATTTTTTGAACGGATGAGGTGAATTCTTTCTTTCAAAAGCTTGGGAGGAAATTTAATCATATGAGGCAGTGAGGAGCAAAGGGAAGCAAGTCTCAAAATTAAAAATTTGAAGATAACCAGTACATATGGTAGGTGAACCTCTCCTCTGTCTCGGGGCAAGAGATGGTACGAGTAGCCCTGGTAGTTGCTGCTATACAGCATGATTTAGAAAAAAAAATCAATGAAAGCCTACCTAGGATGTTATCTTTAAACACGTTTTACTCAAAACTTGAAAATGTCCACTTACTTCCCTTTGCTTCTCACTGCCTCAAATGTTCTTTGGTAAGTTTTATTAATTTTATTTTTACGGAATACGTTAACTAAAATTATGGTATGTGTAGTAAATTGCTTAGGCTGTAAAAAATCCAGTTAGTTAACGTTTAAAATATGCGATAAACATTAATAAAATTTAAGTTTTAAGTTTATCCAACTATGGGTTTGTTGACTGAGTTATATAACTATTTAATTTTCGTTATCAAGGTGCCACAAATATTTTCTGCTATCTACAGAAACTACACTATATTGCAGATAAGGTCACCGAGATAATATACGTATGTAGTTTTACGTTTTCGAAGTTCCTTTGAGTTTGAGATCCGACAGTTAACTTTGGTAAACGGTGTTTAAAAAAAATACAATTTCCAATTAATTAAAATATAATTTTATATTCATAACAATTAGTGAGATCACTATTGAAATTTTGGTGCTTTTGGTATTGACTGTGTTGTTAAATGTTATGGATACACTATTATACTCATAACATTTAACGATCGGTATTGAAATTTTGGTGCTTTTCATATTGACTGTATTGTTAAATGTTATGGATGCATTATTATAATCATAACATTTAATGATCAGTATTGATATTTTGGTGATTTGCTAGTTATTGAGTATCATTACTACCACTGATGTATCATTAAATGTTATGAAAATATTATTATTATTCACAATATTTAACGATCATTATTGAAATTTTAGTGCTTTGTTAGGTATTGACTAATGTATAGAGCTCTGGACGGTCTTAAATGCTACAATGCCAGTCCAAGTCGAGCAATAGAAAATAAGGAAAAAAACCCTTAAATTAACAAAATGCTAAACTATTAAATATCAGTTCCGATAAATTACGACACAAAAATAAAAATACAGACTACAGGCTAGATAGGTTTAAATTTATAGTCAAACCGGAAGTAATGCGTTGAACCACAGTAAAATTTTCGTAACAGCAGTGAAGAATCGTAAAACAATAGTTAGTTATTTTATTTTATTTACTACTGGTGGTACCCACACGGGTTTGCCCGTAGTCGAAAATTAAGAGGTCATTCGGTTCGCCTGTACAAATAATGAATGACGAATTTCTCGCCAATTAACTGTTTTCATTCGCTCTCCCATTCCACGTCATGATAATTTCGTAATTTACTCGTCCATCTTATGATAATCTTGCTCCGAAAAATGATCTTAAAATTGAAATAGAAAAAGAACAATATCGAATTTTTGAAAAATCGCTTCGAGGTGCACACCCCCATGGTACAAACTAACTTTGTGCCAAATTTCAAATCGGCCGAACGGTTTAGGCGCTATGCTCGTCACAGAGAACCAGACATCCTCCAGACAGAGAGACTTTGAGCTTTATTATTAGTAACGAAATACATTTCAATATGCGATTATTAAACCGAGCATTTTTCCTTCCAAGACAGTTCCCTAAAGGATGTCTCACTTTTACACTGGGACTCATGCAAGTGTGATGCACATTGTCCTCCGATGTGAACATTTATTTGTTGAGGATTAAAATTTAAAAAAAATCTTCAAACGATAAATTAAATTCACTGTCAAAATTTTAAAACCACTTCAAACAATTTAAAATAATTTATTCCGGTTCTCCTAAGAAGTTTTTTCAAATGTTTTAAATATTCTCTACAATTGCTTTAACGGATTTATTGCATTTTTTTTACTACAAATTATGCGGTACGATTTAAAACAACACATAAAATATTCTGTTTAACTTTGAAACTATTTTAATTTAATACCGCTTCACGCTGTTTTTTTCAGCCACGGAATTGCTTGATCGTCTCACTTAAAATTTCATAATCTTTCTCACATGAAAATTTCAAATTTGGCAAAGATGCAACGAAAAATACAGATCTGCATAAGGAGCATTCATACACACGTAAAAACACACACGCACATTCTCCGTTTTATTTATATAGATTATAAGGAAACTCACATGCAGTTATCGAAGATTGATATTTCTATTACAAAATCGTTATCATTATGCCTCAAATTAGGACATTTATTGACCTTTTTTTTACCCCAATATATTTCGATAAAGAAGAAATCAGCAATGAAGAAAAAAAAAAAATATTTTATTATTTTCTCCATCAACTCAAAAATCACCCAAAAGTGATCCATTATATCGGTTTTTTTTCCTCTGGGTCATAAACTTCTATCTGTTCATTCAAAAAAATCAAATTGCTTTTTGTCATGCTACTCAGTTAACATTGCCGCAACATTGCGAAGATAACCAAACTTTGGAGGATGGTAACAAGCATTACAGGGGTAGGATGGACTTGAGTACGCGTGAATCACCTGTCGAGGCACAGCGCGTAAGTTTGTAATCATAGTGTTTGGCAGACGAAACGAGGTTTTGGCACGATATTCGACCAAACAGCTACCTCCTCCAATTGCCCTAGAGTGTACTTGCTGCGATCAAATTAGAGGCCTTGGATGCTATGAAAGGAAATAGCGAGTTTAGTTAATATGAGAGGAAAAATCTGAGAATGAGATTGGTACTTGAAGGAAATGATCTCTGGCTAAGCAAATAGCATTTGAAAATCTTTTTAGATGTCGAAGATAAAACTGAGCAAGCAGATATTTGCATGTTTATTTTCGGATGTTGATTTGAAATTTTTTCTTATTTCATGCTCGTCGAAGAGCTGAATTATTTTGATGAAATTGAATAATATTTAAAAAAGTATGCTAGTTTAAAATTTTACTATTTATTGTGCCAACAGCATCCCATAAGAGTTTTTTTTAATTCTGAAACAATTAACGCCATTAATTAGAGGCCTTGTGCACTATGAAATGACGTGTGTAGTCATACGAGGAAAAATCTGTGAATGAGATTGGTACTTGAAGAAAATGATCCCTGGCAAAGCAAATACTGTTTTAAAATTTCGTTTATACGTCGAAGATATCACAAATCAAGCCAATATTTGCATCAAGCAAATATTTGACTGTTTACTTGTACCTGTTAATTTTAAAGTTGCTTCATTTTATATTCGCACAATTACAAAAATCTTTTGATAATATTGAGCGAAAGTTAAAAAAACAATTAATAGCGAATAAATGATATTTTAAAATTTAGCTGTTAATTTTAATAGTGTTTTTTTTCTAGAGTTTTTCTTTTTTAAATTCAGAAACAAGTTGAGCCAGTAGTAATTAGAGGTTGCAAAAGAAAATAGTGCATTTAGTAAATATGGGAGGGAAAGTCTGAGAATAAGATTGGTACTTGACGAAGGAAATGATCTGTGAGAAAGCAGATAAGATTTGAAAGTTTTTCTAGATATTTTAAATATTGTTAACACTCAAATATTTGCCTATTTATTTTCAGCTGCTGATTTGAAAGTGGTTTTGTTTTATGACCGTCGAAGAGCGAAATTCATTTGACAAACTTGTGTAAGTTCCAAAAATTTGAAAAATATTTAAATAAGTATGATATTTTAAAATTGTTCATTTTCCCAGTGTATTTCTTTGAGTTATTTTTTATTCGGAAACGATTTTAAAAATTTTATCGCTCATGCACTTTATTTTTAAATAAGGAGTCCGTTAAAAATATTTTGGCCTTTGAAACAGTCATATAAACTGATTTTAGTGGAACCAAACGCTATTTGTTTTCCATTACATATTTGTAGCAATTTAAAGTAACTTTTTTTCAACACCAAAAATCTTTCAATTTTTGTAAACTTATTTTCAGCAGTTGATTTGTGTCCGTATAAATAAAAATGTCTTTTGATAAAACTGAGTTATTTTCAGCCGGAAACAGTAAAAATTAGTCATGTGAGTACTTATTTTTGATCTATTTGCAAACTGCTCAATGATTAAACTATTTTTCATATTCACACCTTTTTACATAAATTAGTCCTTTTAATTATTTTGTTTGAAAATGATTTAGGACCAAATAGAGAGGAAGTTTTTCTGTGTAGGAAAGAATTGCATTGGAACCAAACAATACAGTATTTCTTAAAATCAAACAATACAGGTTAGTTTGTTATTATCAGATAATTAATCTCGTCTGTAAATTTTAGGTTGATTACTTCGAAACTTAGCAAACGCGTTTGCTAAAGATTTTTCGCTTGATTTTTGACAATAAAATTAATTCATTACAGGTTTTAATTATTGAAATGTTTAGTGTTTTTGACGGATTTGCACTTTTATACAAACAAGTATGCGTTCCAACGCAATAAGGAGTAAGGACCAGGGGTTTGCAGAGACATTTTGGGGCTCGTCACAAATTACTTTTACCGGCCCCCCTCCATATTGTTTACCCCTACGTCCCTACATGTATTTCACCTTTCATTTCAAAAATCTGGGGCCCCTTCAGGCTCTGGCACGGCCAACAGGTGTCCCTTCTCCCCCTTCCCTGTGCACACCCCTGGTAAAGACGCGTCATGAATGCCAAAACTAATAAAATCAGGAAGAAAAAAGTTGATGAATTAAGAGTGCAATATAATTGTTACAGTAAAAATCCTAATAAATGGCATAACATTTTTAGAATTTAAATAAAATGAATATTGATTAAGAGAATAAAAATCGAATGACTAAGGGAACTATTTTTAAGGCTAATATTAAAAAATACTGTGAGAGAAATTGATATTTTTAAGAATAATTCTGAACAGTTAGGAATCTTTATAAGAAATATTGAGATGGCTATGATGTTCAGAAAAACAACTTAATGATTAAAGTAAAATTCGTTATGGTTGAAGATTCTTTTTCTTTTTTGGATGTATTATATTTTTTTTAAATACATTTTGAAAAAAAAATAAAATAAAAAACCTTATGGCTAACTGAAAAAAAAGAGGGCGGATAAAGAGAGAGCAAAAAAAAAAACGTAATGACAAATGGAAACGTTCTAATAATTAAGTGGGAAAATTTTAGACAGAAAGGAAAAGGACTTTGAAACAAGAATATAACTTGAATAATTAAGGGCAAAATCTTAATGAATATGGAAAAATTGCTCGTTCAACCAAAAGGGAAAAATCTAGAAAAATTAGAGTACATTCCACACTTGGGGTACCTTAGTTATAAAACCGAAAATAACGTACTACTTTCTGACGTCCTTGGAAGTATGTGGTTTTATCAACTTAAGAATTTCTATTATGCGACAAGCTTTTAAATTTCTGTGTCAGAGAAATTTAAATGCTCTCATTAGCCTTCAGAAGCATGTAAATTATTATTTTAATCCAAAAAAGGTGCGAATTGAATCTGCTGAAAGCTTTATTTTAATACAAGCTCTTAAAAAAAGGAAATAAGAACATAATTATTCATGTAGATCAGAAAATAAGGACGTGGTATCTTTTAAATCGTCATAAAATTTCGATTAGTTGTGAAGAAAAATGAAGATTTATATATTCATACCAACAACCGTGAGATTTTCCAACAAGTTTATCTTAAATTAAGACAGCTCATTTCCCTCCAAAGTGTTATTAATTTAAATAAATAAGTATATGCCCATGCTTAAGCATATCTATTATTTTATGATGTGAGTATTATTTATCTTTTGTTTTTGAACGCTCTATTTAGAAACAATGCATTTCGAAGTAAAGAATTCAGAGACGTCATGAAATACTAGGACAGCGTCAAGGAAGGTGATGGATTTTCATTTCATGATGTATTTTCGTGACTTGATGCATAATGATGAATTACAGGTAGTTGAGGCATTACCATAAGATGATTTGTAACAATGTCTTATTGTTTTAGTTTTTGTTGCGGTTTTAATGGTGAAATTCTATTTTAAATATCCGTCTCGATGAACAGGTCTGTTTTTGACCGTGGAATAACGGGTATGTATTAGCATGTGCAAAGAAGTAGGGTAGGCAAATACATGCGAATACAGATCTAGTGCAAACGAGCAAATAGTTAAAGTAAATATCCCAGCCATTAACGGGCAATTTTTTAATGACTAACTGAACAAAATGGAAAAAAAGGAAGAAAAACCCTTATAAAAAGTGCTGGTGACAAAAGACGCTTTTAAAGACCAAGGAGAAAGAAAGTAAATAATTCAATTAACTAACTGGAGAATTTTGAGAAAATTGAGAGGGCTCAAACTGTGTTAAAGTACTTTAGAAATAAGTAAATTTTTAAGAAATAAATAAATACCTTCATGTAGAGAGGTACAACGTTTTGTAGCACAAAATTACAGGCTATTGCAGACACGTGTTTCGGAGTTTGGAAAAAGAGTTCCTTGAAACCCTAAAACACGTGTCTGCAGTAATCTGTTATTTTGTGCAGGAAAACGTTGGTTATATTATTTTACAATTAATAGTTATTTCAAACAGCAAAATTTTTACTTATTAACGTTGTGATATCTTCGTTTAAAATGTTCTATGACATTCATAATCCACACTGGAATCGAATAAAAGATTTTTCAGCGACATAGTAACAATGGAACTTTCAAATCGATGAAATTCTAAACCAGACATTGAGCTCTTTATTATAATATTATTGGCTTAATAATGAGAGGTGTTTTCTAACGTTACATTGGGTATAGTTATATATCAAATGTTTGATAACCTCTTTACTTTTTGTCACGAATCCATACTTGCTAGAGTTTAACAAAAGATTTGTACACATACAGTTCGAAGAGAACAGAGGCCGATAATGCATACAGTAATGGGATAACCATGTAATTTCAAATTGCCTTCTGTTCAGTTATTTATTTTATTTAATGTTTTTTTGAAGAACAGTAAACTCTTTTGTTGAATTTTTCATCTTTAATGTTATTGCAATTTTTTTTTGCTTGTCTTCTTGTTTATCATTATTTTAGGGACTAATTTATTCATTCATACATTAATTTGCTTATTTTTTCTTTTGTGTTGCTAGTTCTATTCGAAGATAGTATGCTTCTTGTTTTGAATCCAAATTATCAAAACTATCGCGAAATGCACTCGAAACCCAATTAATGAAATAGCTAATTTGGCACGAAAAATTATTCTAAAAAGCGGTATATTCCAGTATCCGGGATCTAAATAAAAAATTACAACGGTCTGGTACTTGGAAAAATGCAAAACAATAAGCGGGATGTTCTTTTAACCGATATTCGAATAAGCGGGCTTGACTACACACACATTGACTTTTATTTCAACATAATTCCATTTCTTTAGAATGTAACAAAAGATAATTTTCATACAGTTTTTTTAGGGTACAAAACTTATCAGTGATTCTTAATAGCGTACTAGGTAATTCAAAAATCATCTCTTGTTGAAAACACTTTTTTCATACAAGTTTCTCACAAGTGTGTGTAGTAAATGCTTTTATAGCTTTTACTATTTATTTAACGATACATTTTTATTATCTCTTATATATTTTTTGGTTTGGAAGCTTATTAATCATATTATTTATTTTTCTATGACAAAATGTTTTGTTTTTACTTCATCTGAATGCTGCCCAATAAGGATTTAACAAAAGTATCATAAGTTTCTTACACATTTAGCAGACATCAAAACTTAACAATAGTGGTTTGAAGTTACGTATTTGGTTATTCCAAACTGACTTACGGTCTGTTTAAATCACATTAACTGTTTTCTCAATTTTTATTATTTATTTTTTGAACTATTATTACTATCTCTATTTGATTAATTTTGGGTTTATTTATTTAATTATCACATCGTTTATTATTTTTTTATGCGTTTGAACTCGAATAAGTGAAAAATTAAATAAATTATAAAAATAACTTTTTCGTTTATATGTAATTATATTTGAGGCTCTTCAAAATTAGCAAATAAACTAATACATTTTGCAAAAAATATCCTAACTTGTATAGTTTTTGATCCATTTCTTTATTGATAACATTTATTTACTTTTTTATTTGAAATTGAAGTCATAATAGCAATAATATTAATAATGATAATAATAATAATTTTGACGATTAAATACTTTTTAAACGTCTCATAATTTACACAAGTCAATGAGTTAATCAGTTTACAAAGTTATAATTCTTTTTATTTGCTTTTTCATTCACTATATTATTTTTTTACTTTTTTGTTTATTTGAAACCGAAAGTAACAATAATAGTAATTTTCGTGATTAAATGTAATTCTGTATGAAACTCTTCACAATTACATAACTCGATAAATTAATAGCAAGTACTAGAAACCAATATCTAAAATATTTGCCACACGCACGAAATATATCTCATCCTAAAAATTACACCAGCACCCCCTCTAAGCAAACCACAACCCCTACACCTATTAAGAAGCAGCTACGTTGGCGCATAAATAGACCGATCCAGCGGTCTGGAAATATCAGCGTTAAAAGTTCCCGGGGATCTTTTCCGGCAAGGAGCCCGTAAAATCGACTCCGGCCGAGATTGAATTAGAAGCGCAAGGAGTAATTCAATTCCGACGGACCCCCACTCAGTTGGCTAAGACGCCGGTAATTGATTTCCACTGCTTCTTCAAATACCCTACTATTTTCGATGAGGCACTTCATCCCTTATATCTTTCCCTTTTTCCTTATTTTCTCTTTCTTTGTTTCCCTTAGACCTAATTCCCAAGCCACTGTTAAGAGAAGGCAGTCGATTTTTACGGCTGTCATCAGCAATAAGTTGCTGAAGTGTTGCTTGCTTGTAAATAGTTTTAATCGAAACTTTAATTTGTGACAATTTCGCTTTTAATTCTGAACTGTTATTTAAGTCATTTTTTCTGCAAAAGTTCTATTTTTTTGGTGAAGTATTTCATATATATGAATAAATGCATTTTCTGTTTTTGTTTCAATTTTTCCCAATTTAACCTTGATCACTTTTTTTTCAATGGCGTCACCTCAATGGACGCATCTATGGTGTCACATCTCAATCAATTGTCTCTATCATTGGCAGAGAACAAGTGACGGAATTTATTACGGAGTGAACAACAATATTCATTAATGCTAAATTATTGGGAAAGAATGGCGTCTCTGGAAATAAATACCACTGTCTTCTTTTTACGAAAGAAAAGCAATGTTTGTTTGCCTTACTTTCTTTTTCTCTCTCTTTTTTCGGCAATTTCTTTCGGATTAAATAGTTTTTGTACTTGTTACAATTTTTCACAGGAAAACGCACACAGAAAGCAAGTATGACACAATAAATTTGGAGAGAATGAAATCATTCTTAAGAGATTCAAAAAACTTCTTTTGTTTGTGCAAATATATGCAAAATTACGTTTTGTGAAAAATACCTTAACGAATAGAAAATCTATATAGAGTTGAAATTCATGAAAAATTACGATACTTGAATATTCCGAACCAATTAATAAATGAATGCAGAAACCTATACGTATATATATATTTTTTCAGTTCCACACTCAGCATGTGCAACTTAGTTCCATTCTTAAACCAATATGATGTTTACTTTGTTACTTTAATAGTTTATTTTGTATTCTGTAATCTACGTTTTAAGTTCAATATCGGTTTTTAAGTATCCATGAGACCTTTATTTTTTTACTGCAGCATATTTAATACAAAAGACAACTGCATTATAAAGGTATACTACTTGGATTGCAGTGCTCTTGTAATGCTGACAGACGTAACACACGACGGTTCATCTAGCGAAGTTGTTGTTGTGGGTTATCCTCTCTCCAGCCGTCTGACGAAGTCAGACAAAATCCAAAAGACCGTTGACTTCGAAAAAGTTGATGACGAAAAAAGGAGAAGAATATTTGCCCTCTCTGGAAAGTCCCAAACAGCCCAGGATGTGCTTAGCTGAAACTTGCTGAGCTTGACACTTTTGAGCAGTCTGAAAAAATATTTCCATCGAGTGGAAAAAACACTCATTTTATGCAGTATACCGACAGCCTGGTTATGACATCCACAGAACGCAGTTTTGTCCTTGTTATGGACTCATCAGTCTAGCCAATAATCGAGCTGAAGGCAGCTGTCAGTCATCTCAGTGAAAAAGAGAGTGCCAGTAAACTGGTGGACTTTGGACACCAGCGAGAGTCTGCAAGCAATGGTGCGGTTCAACTAGAAAATTGAAGGTAAAAGTCGAGGTATAATGCAGTAAGTTACCTCTCTAAAGCCAGGACTACGACAGAACTACATGCAATATACCGACGGCCTGGTTGCATATAAATAGCCTTTACTCAGATAGATACCTTGTAGTAGTTTTCTGACTACTGATCGGAAAGCTGACACAAATGGCCATGGTTTTTTCCCCATCCAACGCGTGTGAACACGTTTCCTTCCTCAGAAGTTATGAATTCACGTTCATAAGATATGAATGTTTTTAGCCCCCCCCCCCCCATCTCGATCCCTTTTCCTTCGAATAATGTCTAGAAGACCTTACATCGAAATGAAGCAGTAATTAGAGCATGCAAAACAAGCTACAAAGAAGATCGATGATGTTTTTACATGATAGTCAATCAGCAGTCTCCGAATTTCTTTCATGGTCTCTAGCAAAGTACAGGTTGTTTATACGCAGCACGGTTATAACATCCAGAAGTTGCAGTTTTGTCATTCTTATTATGAACTGATCAGTTTGGAATAGCCTATAACCGAGCTGGAGACAGATGTCGGTATATTGCGCTATCCCTGGCTTAAGGACGGTAATTTACTGCTTTGTAACTAAGCTTACAATTTTTTGCAATTCAGTCCTAAGCAGGACTGGAATGCTTTTCCCCCCCATAATTACGAGTGGAAAATCAAGTCAAGGAAAACAGAGCAGTTGACCGTGCTAGGCAGAAAAGTCGCATCAGCACTTTTTATCGAAATTGAGTTACGGTCACCAAGTGATTCTTTGTCATATATTTCACCTAAATACAATGTTTTATGGTTGTTTGTCAATGGGACATATTTATAAAAAAAAATCTTAAAATGTGGCATCTGAACTAAATACATGGAGGCACACAACTTTAAATGACAATTTCTCATTTTGTACTCAGCTGCAGATAGGGGAGACCGGGGCAGGTTTTCGCGCGGGACACGTTTTCTATTTGACTTTAACTCGTTAGTGAGCTGGTAGAGCGAAACATCGACTAGACTATTTGAAAGGCAGCGAGCGCCAGTACACGACAACTACGAGAGTTTCAGTTGGATGGCTGTTCACATCGCTGCGTAACGTCAGTTTCACTTGTTCTTATACAGGTAAGTAAATTTTGATGACCTCATTTAAACTAAAAACAAACATATACGTCTTAAGTTAAGTTTTTGTCTGTTGTAATATTTCAAAAGAGCACATTTAGGAGCTACCAGTGATGTGATAGTTTGTCCATAACATTCTTTTTTTGACCGTCTACGTGAAGTTAAAGGAAAAACATGGCGACGGGGTACGTTTTCGAACACCAAGCGGGGCATATTTTCGCATCGGAAACGTGCCCCGTTGCATCGAAAATATGCCCCGCCCCCTTCGATCGCTACTATTTATCGATGTTTATTATATTATTTACTCTCAAATGAAGCATAAAGAGTTAAATACATATGAAAAGGCAATCTTCTTATTTGACAACTTATATTTTTAAACAAACTTTGTAGCCCATGCTCGAAGTTCTCAAGAACGTCCTTGTCTTCTCTTATTAGACAACCATGAGTCCCATTTATCTGCTGAAGTTTTAGACTATTTAAAAGATAATGGTGTCACCTTGCTTTCTTTCCCACCTCACTGCAGCCACAAGCTTCAGCCGTTGGATCGCAGCGTGTATGGGCCATTGAAGAAGAACGTCAATACTGCCTGTGATGCTTGGGTTTGCACAAATAAAAGGCGCATGAAAATATATGATGTCCCATCAATTATAGCAACAGCAACGCCTCTGGCTTTAACGCCAAACAATATAATGTCTGTCTTCAGGGTGTCAAGGATTTTTCCCTTGAATCCAGATATCTTTACAGATGCCGACTACATGCCTGCATATTTCACCGACAGACCTGCCCCAGTGCTGGCAGAGGTGTACAGGCCTATAACAGGGCAGCACGAAGAGACTGATACTCAAGTTCTAACACAGCCAAACGTAGGTTGTCCCACCCCAGAAGAAGTGAGACCTCTGGTAAAAACGGTTCCGAGAAAATAGACCGGCAAAGGAAGAATGAGGAGAAAGTCGGCCATTTTGACCGACACTCCGGTCAAAGAGCAGCTTAGACTAGAGCAGCAACAAGCTAAGCAGAGAAAACAAATGAAAAATGAGAAGGGAAAGAAGGAGAAAAATGTAAAAATGAGTTTATTTAAGAGACAAATTGGAAAACCTAACAAGCCCGAAGAAAATGAAGAATCAAATGATGAAGAGGAAGAAGACTGTGCATTTACTGCTTAGAATTGTACAGTGAATCTAAGGCTAAAGAGATATGGGTAAAGTGCACTCGTTGCAAAAGATGAACCCATGAGTCTTGCATCAAAGGAAACCCTATGTTCTGTTCTTTGTATGCATTAATTGTGACAGTGACGATCTCAATTAGCGTTTTTAACAGTCCTACATGTATTAAAATTATTAAGTAGCCAAGTTGGTAATGAGTTTTTTTAAATGTATATTTACTGAAAATCAATTACTAACCTACCTTAAAAATATTTTGTTTGATTTCCTAAATTATAGTGATATAAGTGCATGCGAAAACTTGCCCCTGTCTATTTATAAGGTATGCGAAAACTTGCCCCGATCACGGGGCACATTTTCGCACGTGATATAACAACACTTAAAACTATTTTTCTGTAAAACAAAGCTTAATTAATTGATGTAGGTAATTCCACGTTGTAGCCAAGGTTTCTCTGAATGGTGTAGTACAATTTTTTTAAACTTAGGTAAATAAATAAAAAATATAAAAAAGAATTAAAAAAAAAGCGCGAAAACCTGCCCCGGTCTCCCCTACGACTTTTGCGCAAAGCACGGCAGAGCACATGTGGTCCGGCCCAAGATGCATTTTTGACAGAATAACACAAAAAAAAAAAGAACTTTCAAACTCTTTTTGAATAAGAAATGTTTAAATGCCACATACAGAATCATATAACTTTAGATTGTAGGAATATTCTGATCATTGAGAAGAACGAAGGTCCATCTGGTTTCCAAAAGTCGAATCATATGGCTTCCTGTCAAGTTCATCCTTCACTAAAATGTAGCGAATGTAAGTGGAACCTGCACAGTTGAATAGTCACCCAAAGACAACACCATTTAACGGCCACTTGCTTAAAGGCACAAAGGGGGTGGGGATGCGTTTAACGATGATGAAAAGGGATGGTCAGTTGAGCAAATCCCTTTTACGTCCTCTCCGTAATCCGATTGTTTGGTCGGGGAAGATGGGATGTAAGTAAGTAGGCCCGGAGGTTAGACGATTTCTTTCGCTAAGATGGCACTCTTAAATCAACAAGTGGCATTGATTGGGAGCTGAAATATTTGCTTTATCGGAATTCAGTTCTGTTTTGAGGCTTCCTGTCTTCAGCTGTTGTTTCTTGTCAGACTGCTGGATATCTACTTTGCCCTTAGTTGCTTATACAGTTTGTCAATGCCCATTTTTAAAGCGCAAGATTTCTTTTGAACAAGTGTATTGAAATTTAGAATTTTAAGAATTTTTTCAGCCTCAGCAGCACACTTTGAATTTCATTATAAATTTCCTGATTTCAGCTAACGCTTTCAATTTAACGTATCTTTTAACATTTATTTGAAACCTAATTTTAGTATAAAAATTTGGCGGAAAGTAAGTTAATTGACTAGGGCAGCGTTTTCAACCGCTTTTAAACAACGGACCTATAAATTTTGTCAAAAATATCAGTAGATTTCTGTTTCCTTACGAAAAACGTTTGCGAATGATTAAAGGACTGCTACATCAGTTGACTGCAAGACTTTTATTATGATTTACTGAAATTAATAATTCAATATCCAGATAAATAGTTATTGTAGTTATTGTACACAAGTTAAAACGGGCAAAAATCTACAAGTGTCGGTTAAATTTCCAGAAACCGACCATTGGTTACCGAGCAATTATATTATTATTGGCTATGAAATTGTACACTCTATGAAATTATATACTAAGTACATACTAGGTTGGGCAGTATACTGACCTCTAAAATGCTCATTTAAAAAGAAATATCTGATATATCCCTCTATATAAATATTTGTTTCAAACTTTTGAATAACTGCATTTTTTCATCCTATCAAGGTAAAACACCAGTAGTGGCCACGTGGCCAGATTGAAATACATTTTTAAACTGTAGGGATATAATACATATTGCCCCTCTTGAAACTCGCTGAACGTTTCATAGCCCAAAGCTTTCTAAATCTTTCCAATTGTTAAAAATGTAGGAATTTCAATTTGTTCATTTTTTATCATTTTTTTCTCAAACCTCAAATTTGATCCAGCAGTGGCTGATCCAAAATCTGAAAATTTTAGTAGTGGCCATCTAAAATTCTTCCATCCGAAGTATTTACATTACTTACTCTAAATTCAAATAACAGATGAATAACATTGATTCAATATGATACTTACTTTAAGTTCATACAAAAAGTTCCAACAGTAAAATGACTATTTAATCGCAGTGAAATAACTACGCATATGCTACAACATAGTTAAATCAATGACATTTAGAGTTTTTGCTATTTGTGCGAGGCGTCATATATTAATTTAAATGTTAACAAGTACGAAGACGCAAGAAAAAAAAAAGTGCGTGAATATATCAAGGGAGAAAAAAACACATCTTATACAAATAATTGATTTTTTAGTCCCGTTCTCAATGGTGTGAGCAAATATTTAAGAAGCTTAATGAGTAGTAAACGAAAAGTGAACTTAACTATTAACTAAAAGTAGTTCAAGTTAAAATGATCGAATTAGAAGTTGGGAAAAAAGGCAGGAACATAATTAGGTCACTACTCATTTTTTTAAATACACATTAGAAATAAAAAACCGAACGATTTCATTCATTGAGTGTTGAAACTTACTAAAAAAATCTGTTGATAATTGTTTTCCAACAACAGAAAAGCATAAAGTAATTTACAAGTTGAATTCATTTTCAAAAATAAATCCAAAACTTGTTTATACCTTAATTAGCACATCTCAGGTAACGTTTCGTCAAGGGGAAAAGCCATTAATGCTGTAGGGAAATTAAGACAATTCCCTCCCTAAAGAGCATCCACTTTAATCTGATTGCCAGTTTGGACAAAGAGAGCAGATTATGTGGGGATTATTTCAGTCCCTCACACGTTTCCTGCTGTAAGGGAAAACGCCGGTTAAACACAAGTCGAATCAAAGGATAATCATAGGATTATTTATATGGATGATTACTTGGCTTGCAGGGGTTAGACATGTTGTTTATATATTTGGTGTGATTAAGGAGGAGCAGTTTGATGTCTCTGCTGGACATTAAGCAGGCTGTCGTGGAACATGTATGATAAGTAAGAAATTAAGTATGAAGATTATTTTTCTTGGGCAAACTTAAGTATGGGTGTATTCGACCATTTTTATGGTTTTTGTAAAGTTATTAATGAAAACACGTGCTTGGAAATACAGGGTGTCCGAAAAGCTGTCGACACATTTTAAAAATTCATAAAAAAAGCAACAAATTGTCGTATTAATATGTGGTTTGCACGACATTAATAATATTATTAAGTTTACGAACTTATACTATATAACATTAAAAGCATTAATATGTTTACCAAACACAATTTTTATGGTGTCTTCAACACTAAAGAAATGGCGTAATGTTGTAAAATTAACTACATTAATAAGTTTACAAACTTATACTATACAATATCAACATTAATAAATTTACAAACTTATACTATGCAACATTGAAAGCATTAATACGTTTACAAACAGAATTTTCATGGTGTCTTCAACACTATAAAAATTGCGTCATATTGTAACATTAACTACATTAATAAGTTTACAAATTTATACTATACAACATTAACAACATTAATAAGTATACAAACACCATATTTTAAAGTATTTGTAAACCCATTAATGAAAATATGTGCTTGGAAATACAGGGTGTCCAAAAAGCTGTTGACACATTTTAAAATTTCATAGAAAAGCAACAAATTGTCGTATTAATATGCGGTTTGCACAATATTAACAATATTATTATGTTTACAAACTTATACTATACAACATTGGCAACAGTAATAAGTTTACAAACTTATGCTATACAACATTAACAAAATTAATAAGTGTACAAACATCGTTTTTTAAAGTAACGTATTTGTAAACGTATTTGTAAACTTATTAAAAATACGTGCTTGGAAATGCAGGAATGCAGGGTGTCTGAAAAGTTTTTGGCACATCAGAAAAGCAGCTAATTGTCTTATGAATATGCGGTTCGCGTCGTGATACTTCATAGGTTCAAGAATTTTTATGACATCGTAAAAAAATAGGGATAAAAAAAAAAGAAATTGTAGCTGTAAGTAATCGATGCATCGTCACAATAATATTTTTTTTCTTAATACAACAATAGAGTAAATTACTTAATGTAAATTACTCATATGTAATTACTCTTTTTTTCTAATTATTAAAAAAAATACGATGTCATAAATTTTCTTGAACCAGCAAAGTATTATGGCGCAAACAGCATATTGACATGATAATTTATTGCCTTTCCTTTGAATATTTAAAATGTTTCAAGGACTTTTCGGACACCGTGGATAACTAATTCCTTCTGTGGTCATTTTAAGACTTTTTTTATATCACTCATGAAAATGATCTGTATTTGTTGTTAAAAATTTCAGAGAAAAGGACTTCGTTCCTGTAATTGGCCTAAAAAATTAAAAAAGAATTCTCTCTGAGCATCATCTGAGAGCCCACTTTTGCTTGAACTCTGGCATTCTCACCTAGCGGAAAAAAATTGAATTAGTGTTTTTGTAAACTACAAAGTGGTAATGACGTCTATTAGAACGAGCTCTACGTTGGTACAAACACGGCAGTAAATTATCTCTGATACAAACGAAAGTAAATAATTGTAGAGTAACCTATCATTGTATCGCGTTAGTTAGTGGACAACAAAAAAAGCGCCATGTTCCCGAAAATGAGATATAACCGAGGTCATAAAAAGTAAATAATCAACTAATGTACAAATTAATGATATGTGAAACTATAAAAAGATGAATTTGCTATTATATAAGACTACTTTCTTATTAAAAACAAAAGAAAATCCAATTGTTCTTTTAAATTAAAAAAGAAAAAAAAAATGTAAAAATCCATTGCTTTATGTTCAGATACGAATAGAAAGTTGCAGTTTAAACTGAAAAGAATTCAGATGCATTGATAACATACCACTTTTGATGATTGATTAAACAAACAGAAAAAAATGTTTTTTCTGAGAAACTACTGTACTACAACGTCAAATGCAAAACAACATTTTCTTTTGCTTGTTAGCTTGTGGCTTGAGCTGTAACAACAGACCCCCGTAATGAACTTCAGAATATTTTCAACGAAAGTTTCTTTTATTTGTGCAAGCAGTTTTTAATTTAAACAAAAACTAATTAAGTTGTAGTTACTATGCCGTTAAATATGATTTTCGCAACTAAAAAAACGCGCCAATTTATTCCTAATACTAATTTCCAACCAATATTCTTCTTTTCAACAAAACTACAATCGATTACTCTTTTTATTAGCATTTTCTCTTTGAAAGTTCATGCGCTAATTTACATCCAGGAGGAATACCTCAGAGAATACTAACAGTTAAAAAAAAAAAAAAAAACGATGACACTTGTAAATAATGCATTATGTTTGGCAACTTCTGCAACTCATTTCAGACATAGGTTAAGTCTAATCCATCAAAATCAACAATCTAGTCAAACAGATTTCTTTTTGTTTGTACTGCAATGAACCATGTTCCATTTCGGCAAAATTTTCCACAGATAATTGGACTCATTAATAACTGATGATCATGGTTATTCCAAATCACCAAGATCTGATTGTTTTTCGAATGGTACCATTATTTATCGCGTGTGTACCTGGTATGGGTTGGAACCATTCTCTCTCTTTTTTCCTCCAGTATTGATGTTTATGGTAGTCGCTAATAGGATTTCCAATGAATGACTCTTTCAGTTTATTGCTTTCAGTTAAAAAAATAATAATAAAAAAACTTAATTTTTAGGTATTTTTGAACATTAATTCCGTCTGAATCAATCAATTATATTTTTCTCAAATCATTAAATCTTAGTATCAAGCAAGTTTTTGTGGATATATTAACAACTGGGAATTTCTTTCTCTGCGAAATAATGTTTTTCAGCGTATGAGGGTGAATTTCGAATTGCATGTGCATGTCTATTTACAATTAAGGGTTTTTAGTTCAATAAAACATTATTCATAACCTTAATCATTGCTAGGATGAATTCACTTACCCCGACAAAAACATTTAAAAAATTAAATTAAAAAAAATATTATATATATATATATATATATATATATATATATATATATATATATATATATATATATATATATATATATATATATATTATTTAAAGTCTCACTCATAGGTTATCACAATGGCAAGTGTACTAAACAACAACAAGAAACACAAAAGAACATTAACAATGCAAATTGAAAACCATGTAAATATGAAAAGTTGAACAATATGAACAGTAGAATGGGCAGTAACTGCTACGTTGTCAAAGAGCTGGAGCAGTTGGCATAATATATTAATTTGCAGGTTTCTATAGAGGTCGGTAACGTACATGTCATCGTGCATTTGCATTCTTATCAAATTAGCAAGAATTTACTTGCTTATTTAAACAGCGTTGGTTGACATTAAATGAGTATTATAAAAGGTGACAAGTTTTTTGAAAATGCTGACATGTACTATCCAACCTCCCAGCTCTTAAGCTGGGGAAGTCAATGGTACTCACAAGTGTATGTACGAATAAATGAATAAAAAGTTATGGTTCAACATTTCTGTGAGAAGTAAATTCAGTTTGGAATCATTTTTAAAACACGTTTCTGTTTGTATTCGGCCCTATATTGCCGAGGGCATGTAAACAGCAGTATCAGCGGCTATGAGTTTTAGAGATATTTGAAGAAGCGCGTTTTGGAATCAATACTAATAATAGAGAAATGTTGGAACAAGATAATTTTTCTCGTCAATTCGATTTGTACAATAAAGCTAACGTACAACAGATGATAAAAATATTTAAAAAAAATGAAAACTTTGCAGTAACTGCCCTTTACCTACGCATACAGTATACTAACAGGCAGGGTGAAAACGCACGAAAAGTAAATTTAGAAAGAAATTTGAGCAATAAATATTTTCTCTCTTTTTTTTTTGCAATGCAACTGATTCTAACTAATCATTTTTTATGAAAACTTTTGAAAAAAAAAAATACTTTAGAAACTAAAAGCAATTTTTTTTCTTTAAAAATGAATTAATCTTGTTTTTAAATTTAAAATAACTCAAACGTCCAACAGTGTAGAAACTGAGATTACGCATTAATATGTTTTCCAAAGTAATTTCTTTTCACACAAGATATGTTTCAAAATCATTACAAATAGTTTTTCAGAACTTAAAAGAAAAATGCGATAAAAAATTAATATTGATGAAATTTAAAGAAAAAACTGGCTAATTTGGTATTCATTAATTCAAATGAAGATGCAGTAATCTACTTGATTGTAATTAAGAGATAAAACCAAAAGTGTTTTAAATTAATGATTTTTTTTAAATAATTATTTCAGTAACAGTTCAAAGCGACATTCATAAAAACAAAAACAATGCAATACTCCTCTTTTAGAATAATATCTTTATTCTAACAACTTACCGAAAGTTAGCAAGATATACTTAAAAAAATAATTCGTAATGATTTTTAAATGAATAAATGCTTTTTATCAATAAGCATTTACATAATAATAAGAAATAAATGCAAATAGCTTTGCAGCTGAAAACAGAATTTAATATTTCATAATACACCGAAAGTATCTTAGCCCATTTTTCGGCTGCCGTGGCAAGGATGACTATAAACAGCTTTTTGTCTACAAGAGGTTTAATATTTTCACTTTTAATCATTATATGCAAAAATTAATTATTCAAGCAATGTTTTGAGTAGAAGCATTTAATATAAAACGACTTTTTGTTTTTTAAATCTGTCGATAATTTTCTGCGACATAATTATTTCATGTAGGGGAACGTGGGGCAAAGTGAACTGGTGAAATATTTACTCTGTTTTTAGCTCCACCTATCTCATATTATTTTAACTATGTCGTGCCATATGTAGTCTATTCAGTCCGGGAAAAAAATCGCCGAAGAATAAAACGTTTGGTATTACAGGCAGTTTTAAAAAATTGATACTCATATTGTAATATTTTGTTGTAAGACGAAAATTATTTTTGTTACTATAAAATAATAAAGGTCTTGCTATTAACATTTTAGATAATAATTGAGACCTCTTAATATTCAATGTAGTATTAATTTAATTAATATTTAGCTTATTTGAATTTTAAATAAATTGTACAATAAGTCAAGTACATATGGGGCAAAGTGAAATAGTTTGTTTCATTTACTCATTCAATCATTTAATATCAATCTCTTGCGTTTTCATTTATTAATTAATTCATTTTTATTCCTCCATTTAGTAATTCACTTATATTTATTCATATAGTCACTCATTTTCTTATTCATTATTTTTTTCACTCGATCATTTACTTTTCTTCATATTTTAATTGCTGTAATCATTTAACTACTAGTTTATTGTTTCATTACCTTTTCATTTATTCTTTCAACCTTTTATTTACTGAATTCTTTTGATCAAAAATATGTTTTACAATCGAATAGAAAATATTTCATTAGAAAATATTCAATTGGAAAATATTTATTTTCCACTTTGCCGCATGAAAAAAAACAAACAAAAAAACTTACTGCCAAAAATAAAAAAATACAGTTTCAACGCAAGTTTAATAGTAAAAGACAATGTTCTGCATTTATGTACCGTAATTTTCATATCAAATTTCCGATTTGCTCATTTTGAAAAAAAAAAAACATCAGTCATCTTAACCATTTTACTTTGTTCCACATTCCCCTACTTTGAAAAAGAGTATGATAATAAACAAATTTTGTATGGCAGTCAATTCTAAAGGATTTTTTTAAAAAATAATATTTCATCTGAACCCCCCTCCCATTAAAATCATCATTTAAAACGGATATTATCATTAATAGAGCGTGGAAAGAACCAACTCTGTAGTAAAACTAATGTATGTTTGTGTCAAATACTTTATTAAAACCATTCTGTGACCATGTTATTGGATGTGATTGATCTATTCGCCTATACCTGGATTATTGTAGAATACAAATATTTCTCTTTATCACCTTGTCGATAGAGAATAAATTTCTAAGCAGGCAAAATGCTGGAAAAGAGTTACGAATTTAAAGGTTGCCAGATATAAATTGTGTTATAAAGTCTTTCACTAGTAATGAAAATTCATTTAAAAGAGTAAAATTACAGTTTTAAACATCATTTTTATTTTTTAAAATTTTGGTTGATTATAGCTTTTTCAAAACGTTAATGCACTTCCATGTGTACGTATATCTGAGAAGATTCAGACGATATAAACTTAACGCCTAGCACTAGTGCAGCCAGAATTTACCTCCAAGGAGGAGAGTTTTATCATAAATTGACTCTATATTGAGATAAACAGCATATTAGTACTGTAAATAGTTAAAACCAAAGGTTGTATGGGGTTGACCCTCAATCCCCTTCTCTTGGGAGTATTTTCTATCATAGACACTTTTAGTTTTCGATGTCAGCGCCACCTACATGCCTTTGACTAATTATGTACCAATATGAAAAAAGGAGCTTTTGAGATTAAGATCAAAATAAAGAAATTGAATAATCTTAAATAGGTGTTTTAAACAACTTTTCTTTATCAGTGTAAGACTTTATAAACACCGTGTTTATCGGAAATGAAGTGAAGGAGAAACTCCTAATAAAGAAGCTAAATGTATATTTACACTGGTACCTTATTTGTTTTACAGCGTAAGACTTAATAAACACCGTGTTTATCAAAAATAAGATGAAGGAGAAGCGCAGAATAACAAACTGAATATAGTTTTACGCTTGTAGCTAAAAATGTTTATCAGTGTAAGACTTTATAAACGCCGTGCTTAACTAAACTAAGCTGAAGGAGAGGCGCCGAATAAAGAAGCTAAATATATTTTTGCACGGGCAGCTAAAAATATTATCACTGTAAGATTATAAAGCCTTGTTTATCAAGCAGAGAAAAAAAAAAGTTTATTTTTTCTTTCTCTCTTTCCAAACAGTGTGAAAGGGTATTGAAAAGACAGAAAATTTTTCTTATGTGTTGAACTTGGGTGAAAAGACACATGTCAGGATAATTAAAGGATCAGTTAAGAGCTGGACGACCTCAATATTGTTAAAATTCACTATCACACCATTTTAAATGTAGTTGAAGACACTTCCCTGTAATTACTCAGATTTCCCAACTATGTTATTAACAAACTCCTAACTGCTTAGCAAACACTTTTATTGACCTTTTCTATTTCCTCCAAGAAGATGATTTATTGATTTGACATTGATCTCTCAACGATTCTGAAAGGGAGGGAAGAAAAAATCAGCGGCTCCTCAGCAGTAAGACCAACCTGAACACACGAGTTCTCAACGTAAACAATATGACGTCATATATGCGGAAAAGGAACCTAATAGAACAAAAATAAGAAAAAGAAAAAGAACAACTGACGTGATCCGATGCTTAGATTAAGAATAATAATTAAGTGAAAGGGATATTGGAACATGCACTCCCCCCTCACTTTAAGTTCTCTGGGTGGTGGGGGGCGTGCATATTGATAGGGAGAGCGTAAGGCGAGACACGTGACTGGAATTTTCGAACGAGAAGTGGGTTCTTGAGTCCTTTTAGAACACAGAAAATGTAAATGAGCGGACAAAAGTACGGTGAGGTGTGGTGAAACTTTGTAGCTGGTATTGAGAGAAGATGTGTATCGATATTTTTGAAAGTGAGGGAGTATATTAAAGAAGGCCATGTTGTAATCGCGTAATTTTGGATAACTTCTTTACTTTTGAAAACTGAAAGTAATTTTCTTAAAGAGGAGATTTTCGATCTTAGAGGCAAATAAGTATACTCTCCTGTTTTTACAGCTTTTAAAATTCTTACTGCTAGAATTTCAACCCATATACTTTCATAAATTTTGAAAAGTTAAAAAAAAATAATAATTTAAACTTTAGTTTACTCTTCTAACAGTACAATGTGGAAAACAGGAATATAAAGAAAATACAAAATAATTTCAATCAAAATGTATTTTATCAAACAGTGGATTTGCAGAAAGCTGATTGCGAAACTGAATAGGCCCCTGAAAAAAATGAATTATTGTAAGATTTCGTCAATGTAATTATTTCCGAAAATGTCACAATAAGAATATTTGCAGTTAGTTCCTTTTACAACTTATTAGTTATTTTTCAAATAATTACAATATTTCAACTGTTTTAAAAATTGTCTTCTTTGAAAACTACCAACATTTTTTGGACCTGGCAACCTCGCACCTATTATGTTTTGTAAGTTCTAAACTTTTGTAAAAGTATTGCAATTGATTAAATAAAGTAAATAATGAACATACGTAATTTTAACAGTATATTTGATTTTTTTTTTCCGAAATGATTACAGTAAAACCCCTCCTAACGGACACCCCTCAAAGACGGACACCACTCTTATGCGGACAATTTTTAATTCCCCAGTTCCAATGCAAAAAACATTATTAAACCCCTGTCCTGTGGACACCTCTCTATTGCGGACGAAAAAAATTGTCCCATTAATGTCCGCATTAGAGGGATTTTACTGTATTACCAAGAAGAAAACAGCTGCAATGCCATTTAAGCTGGGTGTGTATATGTATTTGCTCTAAAATGATTGCTGCCCAAACTGCTATTAAACTTCTATGGCCACATAAGACTTTCAAAATTGAAATTTATTTTATGCTTCTTATGAAGGAGGTACGGGATTTAAACTTGAAATGAATGAATTGTAGTTCTACTAATTTTTAAAATTAAAAGCAGAACTTTTTAAAAATACATAAAATAAACCTTAATAATAAATTATCACTTTGGATTCAGTTATACGTTAAGATTATTATAAAAGTAAAAATCATGCATTAAATTCAAAGCGAATTCTTAATTTTCTGTGCACAATGTTTCTTTGCTCACTGGATTTGAATCAGATTAATACAAAATACAATCGCTAGCTATACTCTATTACAAGAAGCTTATTATCTTTATGCGCTTCTTTTTTTATTACACTATTACAAAATGATCGAAGTTAAATTCACATAATTCGTTAATTCAAAAAAAAAAAGAAGGAAAGTCAGGAGTATTAACCAAATAAAACTACGTAGAAACTAAATTAAACGAGCTTATGTGTGCATCACATGGCTTCCTTTTACAACAATTTAAGGTTATTTCCTGATTATTGCAATCTTAATGTAATTCAATAGTTAACTCTCTAAATATCACCAACAGTGGTCAAATTAAAACCAGATTTAAAAAAAAATCGCCAAATTGTCGCCAAGTTGCGACCAAAAGACTGGCAATATATCGCCAAGTGCCCGCCAAATTATAACACCACTTGAGTTTGCATCGAAATGAACAATGATTTCCTTCCGAATGCAACCAAAAGGGGAGACGCACAACTAGCCTCCACTAGGGGTCTACCTACCGAATTTCAACTATCTAGGACATACCGTTCTTGAGTTATGCGACATACATACGCACATACGTACATACGAACATACAGACGTCACGAGAAAACTCGTCGTAATTAAATCGGGAAACGTCAAAATGGATATTTCGGGCGTCTATACGTTCTTAAGTATATATGCACGTGTGGTCGGGTCGAAAAAAAACTCAACATTTATTCGGGGGGTGAGCAAAATGGAAATTAAGGTCGATTTTTGAGTGAAATTTTTTTCGCGAATACAATACTTCCTTTTTTGTAAAAGGAAGTAAAAAAAGGAAAAAGCACAAAGAAATTCTTTTGAAGAAATTTCTTTAAACAATGAAGCCGACGAAATAAAGAATCAATCTACATTTCCAACAAAAAATAGGTCATCGTATATAAAACTAAAAATTCATAAGAACTGAACTTGGTTAAAGTTTTGATCAAGCAAAAGTCGTCCTTCCTTTGTGTCTAGGACAACTCTAAACATCCATTTTCAATAAATAATCAAAAAACCTATTGATAATTATTTAGTGTTTCTTTGCGTGAAATACTTTTTAAACAAATGCAGTTTCTACGAAATTAATCTCATATAGGTATGAAGAGCAGGTAAAGGAATTGCCACCTCTTTTACGAAAAAAAAAAAAACGACTCGTAGTTAATTTAATTTAACAGCTTATTGGAATCTTCATTGGTCGAAAAATAATGGAAAGGCAAAATGGATTTTATACCGAATGTATAATTTATACAAGATTAAAGCATTTAAAATTTTGTTATTTTGCTTCAAATTAATATGGAAAAAACTTCATATCAAAAGTTTCAGTTTATCTCCGAAAGTTTATAATGATATTATCAGGGGTGCCCACAAGGGGGGATTATGGCGCAAGTTGCGCCATTAAAATTTTTGGGGGGGGATTTTTTTTTACAGAACTTTTTTTATATTTAGAACATGAAATTTTTAAATTTTGGAAAGAAAAAATATTTAAACCCATTCAAAAAGAAATAGAAGCATTAATAATACTTTTTCCGCATACTTTTTCAGGGCCGTCGCCGTAGCAAGCCCCCGTTTTTCAGAAGTGTGACCGACAATTTCATTTTAGCGATGCAACTAACGAAGAAAAAGGAAAACTCTTCGTTGTTTTGAAAAATTAAAATAGTAATTTATAAATGAACAAGTGAAATAATAGTGACAAAAAGTATTTTTTCTGTCAAATTTGAATAGAAAATGTTATCTTAAAATACAATTTAGGAACATCCATGATTCTCTTTTATTAAGAGTATCTATGTATGGGACGCGCAAATGTACGCTTCAAATATTTTTATTAACACAAAAAAAAGTATTCAGTACAGTACACTTTTCACTAGGCCGCAGCGTGCGTATGTCTGCCAAGTCGGAAACTATGCGCTCGGCTCGAATTAAAAACATTGTGCATAGAGCAAAATTTGAATAATGGGAGGGAGGACAGGTGACCAAACTAACATGTTGCACGCCTTTGTCTCTCGGGGGCCCTGGTTATACAAAACCATGCTTCGTGGTTCTGCAGTTAAAAAAAAAAAAAAAAATACATAAATAAATAGGACAGCCCATAGAATAGGGGTCGCCGAAACATTCCCATATGTATATCCTTTTTTTAATGAAAAATGTTGTCCTGAAAATCATTGCTAAGTGGAGAAAAATGTATTGGTTGCCGAAGTAAATTTGAAATAGAGATATAGAGAAAAAAAAACAGTTAAATGCAAAGAGAGATTCAAAGTATTATAATGAATACTCACACCAATTCTAAATGTTTGAATGTAAAAATCGGAAATAAATCAAAGTTTGATCAAGAGATGCATGTGGCATATTTAAAATAAAATGAAGTGGAATAGAAACCTAAGGTATCGCAGAAAATTACCACTTCCGTTCAAAATGTTAAAAGTCCTTTTTCTAAGGGTGCAAATGCTTGTATTGCAAGTAAAAAAAATATTGTGCGGAAAATTTAAAACTTTACTATGGAAAACCCAAGCAAATTATCGTGTTTGGCAAAGGAAAATTGGAAAAAAATATTACCACAGTATGTTTATCAATTATTGAAATTTACAATGAAGATAGGAGGGACGTAGCCAAACTGAAAGGAATACTGAGGAACTCCAAACATTTCTTTTTACGTCCCCAAAGCTGGCCTGGAAGTGAGTTTTTAAAACTTGGGTTTTTAAAAAATCCCGGGAAAACAATCTCAAACCCCATCCCATACCCTAACGTGATTAAAGATAGCCTACACCTAAGTATTTAGGACTACAATTTCGAAAAGCTGTGAGGGTGCTCTCAACGTAACCTCCGAGAAACGCCCTCTCAATTAATCATTCATCATCATTCAAGTTCGAATCAATTTCGTCTTTTGGACTTTAATTAAAAAAAAAAAAACTCCCTGAGGTGTCCCAAAACTCGTTCTCCTAATATTACCGAAGATTCTCAAAAATTTCATTGTTAAGGCTTCAATTCAGAAAATTTTTCGGGGGAGATCTCCAAAACCTTCTACTCCTCTAACAGTATTTAAAATCGTCTGCGATTGCTTTAACTGAATTTAATTTTGAAAATTTGCCAGGGGAGGACTCCGAATCTCTCCACCCATTAGCATTACCAAAAATCTTCTAAAACTGCGGTTTCTACAGCTCGAAATTTTCTCAAGGGAATGCCCCCCCCCCCCCCGCCCTCTCTCTCTCTCTCTCGCCAACATCATCGAAAAATGTCTTAAATCTCGCCTTTTTAGTGCTTCAATTACGAAACATTTCTGGTCTCGAGCCCCTTCAAGACTCCCCCTTCCCTCTTTCATCGAAGGTTGGCTTAAATTACGTTTTCGGAGCTTTAATTTCAAGAAACTGGCGGTGAACTAGATTTTAAACAAAAAAAGTCTACAATCGTGTTTTTAAGGCTTCAAAATTTCAAAAATCTTTGGAGGGGGGAGCATTTTTCTTCCCTTTAATATCACCATAGATCATCTAAAATTGCATTTTTCAAACTACAGTTTTCAGATTTTTCCCGGGGGAGAGCCCCCAGATCCCCCTTTACGTGTCACAATCACAAATAATTCACAATTGGGAATACGTGCTTGAAGTTTGCATTTTGAAAAATTATAGAACGATGACCCCGAGTCTCTTCCTCCCTTAACATCAGCATAGGTCGTCTAAAACTGTATTTTTCAAATAACAATCTTGAAAATTCCTGGGGGTGAGCCCCAGACCCCCTCTTCTGAACATAATTAAATATAACGTACGAGTGTGTTGAGAACTTAAAATTGGAAAAAATATCCGGAGAGGCTATCCTGGACCTCCTCTCTTCCATCCTCCCAAACTTAAAATATAGTCTAAAACTACGTTTTTAAGTCTTCAATTTCGAAATAATGCAAGAAGGTAGCCCTCCGACATCTCCTAATTCTGATTGAATATTATCTTTACGATTAACTTTATATTGCTAGTACTAAGGTCTAGTAATATGACTATCCCTGCTAAACCAGAAGCCAAATCTTCTTTCTCCCTCTCTGCATATTGGAACATGCGTTTGAAACAATTAACGAGCCGCCAAAAGCGTACCCCCCTCCCCTCTCCAGTTTTTTTGACCTAGCGACGGCCCTGGTACTCTTTCCAAAATTTAATGACCGTGTCTCTTTTACAATGAAGGGAACATCACAGACAGCATGGAGTAAGTGTCCGTTTCAAAGCTGGGTCAGACGATTTGATTTCTTTTCAATCTTTTTATAAATTTTCTGGAAGTAGCACAATTATGCATGATGAATGCGTGTGCAAAAATAATGAGAGGGAGAGAGGCCAAAAATGTTTTATTGTTTGTAATAATTCTGACCAGTATGCTCTAGTCTTCCATTGATTGATTTGCACCTCGACAATCGTTAAGAACTAGTTTTGAAGTTTGCGAATAACATATTTTTTATCCCTTCAATTGACAATTAATATATTTTCTTCATTAACGAGCTTAAGCTTGTGAAGAATGTTTCTCTCTCTCTCTCATTTCACTTTGCTCCCATCTTCTCTACCATTTTTAAACTGATTGTTTCAATTTATCATTAGATGATTTTTATTAAAACTTTCAGCGATGTTAATTTTCGCTGATGGAGGTAGAACAGTCTGTTCTTAAGGTGTTTAAGTTATGTTTCGTAATTATATTTACTTTCTTCTATATCTGATATGTATAAAAGGATATTTCATTCATTAAAATTCTCGAGTTCTGATTTTCGATGTGTGCTGAATAGCTAAATCCATGTTTGAGGATTTTCGAAACATATCTGTCACGGTGTGTCTAATCCATCTTTTTTGGATATGTAACTTCAATTTTGGAAAACTTCTAGGAGAGCGTCCCCCACTGTAGCGCCAGAATAACACCCTCTTTTCATCAAGAGTTATCTAAAACTGCGTTTGTCGAACTGCAATTTTGAAAAATTAATAGGAGAGAGCCCTTGATTCCCCCCTCTTTCCTTAACATGATTAAAGACAAGCCTAGAATTGCGTTTTTGGAGTATCAATTTCAAACAATTGCCGAGGGAATGGCACCGAAATTCACCTTCCACTAACATTATCCAGATCTATCAAAACTGCGTTTTTAAAGCTGCAAGTTCGAAAATTTAAGTGGAGCGTCCCTCTCCCTCCCCCCTACTCTCGTCAACATCATTAAAAATCGTGTTAAATTTGGTTTTCAGGGCTTCACTTTCTAGAAAATTCCGGGAGAGCTTCCGAAAACTCGTTTTCTTAACGTCACGAAGGTCGGCTACAACTGCGATTTTAGAGCTTCAATTTCAGAAAACTGCTTTTCCCCTAACCATAGATAGCGTTTTTAAGACTTTAATTTTGAAAATTTTCTTGGGGCAAGCTCTAAGATCACTTCTTTCCCTAACATTACCACAGATAGTCTAAAACTGCGTTTTTAGAACTACAATTTTGAAAACAAAGGAAAAGCCCTCTTTCACATAACGTTAAACTATCTATGATTGCGCTTTTAAAGTTTCAGTATTGAAACATTACCGGGAAGGGCACACCAAACCTTCTATCCCCTAAACATCACCAAAGATCGTCTAAAACTGGTTTTAAAACTACAATTTCGAAAATATTCCGGAGGAGAAACCCCCGGAACCCATATCTAAGTGACAATAAAATAAGATTCATATTTTATAGATTCATATTGTATACATCCAGTAATAACTCCATCCCAAGCCAGAAAGTGGAATCCTCTCTTCTTATAATTGTTCAAAATATTGTTTGAAAAAAGGTGTAGCAAAATTCAGAGGTACCCATAACTTGTTTACTCAAGGTGCACGTTGTAAAATTTGGGAAGGCAAGGCAGATCAACAATCCAATAATACTGGTATTTCAATTCAAATGCTATTTATTAGCGCTACCCCCCCCCCCCCCCATGAATTTGGCTATAAATTACACACTCTAAAAACTGTTATATTTAACCCGATTCGAAAGCGAGAAATTTTTTGGGGGGGAATTTGCGCCATTGAGCTTGGGGGGGATGGGCACCCCTGGATATAATAGCATACTAATACATACATACAAATATTCTTGGTAAAATGTCACTCAGTTATAGGACTTGGCAGGTACTTTTATTAGAGTTAAAACCAATCGTCGTCGTTGAACATTACGAAAGGAATGAAGCTTAAAGCGTTTTTTACTTACAATACTAATACTAAAACAGTTGAAAGGGACTGAAAAGATTTATTCATAACTATCGGGATAGTATAAAGTATGTTATTTCTGTTATAGTAGTGGGGTTTTAAATGTTCGTGGTGCCATAAATGATCTTAATCTTCATAGATTCCTTGAAACGAAATAAGATGCATATTTCCTTACTGAAGTATACTGCTATTTCAATATCGGCTGATTTTCAAATCAATAACACACACTAAACATCCCCGAACTAATTTTTCTGATAACTCCAACATATTCTGCAAAGTTGTCCCCTCAACAACTGAAAACGAGTTTCGGTAGGAGAGAAGTAGGGTCTTGGGTAGGAATCCCCCCCCCTGCCCCACCCCCTCAACCCAGTTCCATCCATCTCTTCGGTATCGTCACCTGATGAGGAGTTGAGGAACACGGTACCACAGTTCATTCCCCATACCGCGCCAGACGATTAGGTGATGTTTGGTGCCAGATGTTGCCGTTGCATGTGATGCCACAAAATGTGCGGTGGTTGTGGGGTGGTGTTGGAGGCAATAAGGGGGTCGAGTAGTCATCTAATTGCCTCGCGTGGCACTCGGAAGCCACGAGAGAGATTAAATTTGGGGAATCGATGCGTCTGTTCGGAAGAGAAAGTGGGCAGTTGGAGGAAACGGGGATACTTCAGTACCGTTGTTCAGGATAATGTTGATCCATTTTTTTCTCTTTTTTTCAATTGCCCTGCTCATAGTTTTATATTGTAATTGCAACTATTAGCATTAAACTAAAGAAAAACGGCAAAAACAACGTATAGTTATCCAAAATTAAGAAAGAATAATTTTAAAAACCATGTAATTATCTATACATATAAAACTGACTGTATGTGTTTTCCGATACGCATTCTATACACATATTTCCTACACACATTTTTCATGCACACATATTTCCTATACACATGTTTCCTATACATATCCATTTGTTACTTCAGATCTTTGCCAAATGTGGTACAGAAGTTCTTTATTGCTCAGAAATTCACTTGGGAAGAAGGGGGTTAACACCTCATACTGCGGTGGAAACTCCCCATAGAGAGGTTTTACTTAAACACAAATCTACATATCAAGTGGAATCTTTACCAAATTTAGCAGAGGTACTTTGATGCTCAGAAATTCACGTGTTTATACGAATCCAGTTTACGTCGGGTGTTTGCTAAATTTGCACAGAGGTCGATCCCTATGGGGAACCAAAACATTCATGAAACTTAATAGTTACGCCCATTAATAACAATGACTGAATTTTGAAATTTTAAAAAATCCAAAATAGTCTAAATTTAGAGTTATAAAATTGTTCTTTTCTACCCTTTTACGAGAAAATCTACGTATTTTGTTTATTTTACTTTTATTTAAGACTGATTGTTGAACATTTTTCATATCGAAGTAGACCGTATAACACCGAAAAAAGCAGCTAGTTTTTGATAAACCTGGTTCAAAGCTATCCCGTCACATAAAAAAGGGATAGAAATGTGATGTAAAACAATATTTCAATGAAAAGAATGCAACTGTGAATCAAAAAAGTAAAGTTTCTAAATGTTCAAAAGCTGATTTTTTTTTAGTTTCAAGCATCACAATATTTCTATGAATTCTTATATCGCTCAGAATATTTCAAAATAGAGCGATCGATTTTCACAACGTAAAACCACCATTTAAAAGTAGCTGCTTAACGTCATAAATCGTAGAGAACGGATATTATAACCTTCCCAGCAAGGTGCAGCATTTAAACTTCTACAGTTCCTTTTTAAGTCATACATAGTGAAAAATATGATATATAGCCATAGTTTACCTACACAGGTTTTTAAGTTAGTCTACACAGGTCTTAAGTTTAACATTCAAGCTACCTAAAATGACCGTAAAACGAAATACTTCTCGAAATACTCTACGTTTTAGGCATGATTTTTTTTTAACTATAAAGAAAATTTAAGCAAAAAAAAAAACTGTCTTCATTTTTTCTCCTAAGAGTTACAAAGTATCGTTGCGAAACGGACAATTTATTAAAATGATTAATGAATAAAACATGTCTCTGACGTTTTCACGTGAAAAGAATTAGAATGTTATCAATCACGAACCACAAGTAAGGATACCTGTTGTACTTTAAAAGATATGTTTAGTTTTTACAGCATATATTTTCTATTTTGATGAGAGAAATTAAATTATGTATTTCTTTGCTACTTAAGGCTGGTAGTGATGGTAAGTAATTTTATTACACGTTTTAAATTAGCTATTTTTAAACGTATATTCAATCATTTAACGGTTAAAGTTCAATTGGCGCTACAACTTGTCCTTACGCACGGGAACTTTGACTTATTTATTGTATTTTTAACAAGTAAATACATAAATAATTGTATAGGTTCAAAAATGAATTTCGAACCTTTAAAACTAAGATTTAATTAAAAGACTACCACAAGTAAGGAAACCTTTTGCACTTTTAAACCTATGTTTAGTTTTTACAGCTTATATCTTCAACTTTGATGAGGGAAAATTAAATTATGTATTACGTTAATACTTAAGGCAGGTCGTGATGTCAAGTAATTTCATTACGTGTTTTAAATTAGCTATTTTTAATCGTATAGTCAACCATTTAACGGTTAAAGTTCAATGGGTGCTAAGGTGCTACGACTTGTCCTTAGGTACTAGAACTTTGATTTCTTTATTGTATTTTTTAATAAGTTAATACATAAATAACTGTATTAGTTCAAAAATAAGTTTTGAACCTTAAAAACTAAGATTTACTTAAAAGACGTACGACAATTAATTTTATATACCGTTATGTGTAAATTTTGTTTACAACAGTTGTACTTTAATAAGAATTATTTAAACTGATCCACTGCAATTACATGTTGGAAAAAATGGTATGTAACATAGCATATAACTACAAATTAAGGATATTTTTCTGAAAGTTGTTTCATTTTTCTTTACATTAAAACTACTGTGGAAAAAAATAATTTAAAAAAAAGAAGTTATGGTCATTATAATGAATGTTTAGAAACATTTTTCTTAAAAATTTCATTTATGAATGTGTGTGTATAAAAGGTCGCAGAACGGTTATTAAATAAAGTTAATGTTGTATTTGAGAATATTTTAAAACAAAAACACCCAATCTTGTTGTGACAAATAACTGTGAAGAACAGGTAATATAAATATTCTTTAATTTTTATTGCTTGAATATGTACTTTTTCTAGCGGTAAAGACTTTAATGGCAGCCTTTTTAATAATGTGACATATTTTCGTTACTGTTTACTCTGCAAAATGCCGCATTTACGAAGCATTTTTTCTTATTTAGAAGTTACTCATTCACATCAAACATGTGCAAAATTCTATTATTGGAACTAACTTCTCGGAAAGTATTCTTGAATCTCACCTTTCTCCCATTCTCTAGAGTCAACTTCATGAAAGAATGAAAGAACTTCCTGATGACAAGGAAATTCTTTTTAAATGGTTGATTTTCAAAAGTAAATGCATTGATATACTTATTTTTCAAATGAAATTCATAATTTTTTTATATTTTAAATTTATTTATGTTCTAAAGAGTATAAATTGTTTTTTTTTTTTGTTAAAATCAAAAATTTTACAAAGAACGCTTTTATACTTTTAAAAGTTATACACGAGCTCTATGTGAGGTTACTTCTTGAATGTCGTACTTACTGAAACAGATTATTAGTAAAAGAGAGTAACTATTTAAATTTAAAAAAGTCAATGAGTAATTGGTCTGTTTATCTCAGGTTCTGTGAGTCAACTCAACATCGGATTCGTCATTTTATGCTGCGAAAGACATCCGATTACATCCCCTCAAGCTGTGGTGTTAATAACCCTCCTGCACCTTATAAACAAGCCTCAAGGGAGGACGCCGTTTAAGTACCGCTGAATTTGTTGACGCAGTTCGGCAACGAGTCATTCTTCATTCGATGCGGGAATTGGCTTCATGGTCCAGGATGATAAGCTGTTGATAAGCTTAATTGTCAGGAAGTAGGGATTTTGAGGATTGGAGGTGCAATTGAATGTGTTTCTGATGTGAAACTACACTAAATTACACTAAATTAATAGTTAAAATGCATGACAAGTTTCGAGAAGTAATTGAATAATTTTCAGATGTTTAAATCTAAATTAAATATACAGGCAAAGTTAAACCATTTTCTTTGATACTTAAGTTAGATCAGTTGTTTTGGTTTGCAAAGTGAATTCAGTGTGATAAATGTTATTGGGATAAATCTCCTTATACGAGAAGCGGGGAAAAATGAATTTAAAGTTAACTGCTTAGAGCTGAATTCGACTGGTATATTTCAAACTTGTGGGCAAGTTATAATAAGGGACTTTTTAACCGGCATTGTTTAGTGATATTGTTATTTATTTAACTCATGAAATTTTAAAAATTAAATTATGGTCCATTTTCGATCCCATTAAAAGCCCCCCCCCCCCGTTTTGATATTCATATTTCGATTTATCGCATAAAATGCTGCCAAAATCACTAAAAGTTTCTAACAGTAAAGATTCGGTACTGTGAGTTAAAGTCGTGGTGGCCTGATGGGTAAGGCATCGGACTGGTGATCGGAGGATTCCGGGTTCAATCGTAGTAGGTCAAAGATCCATCGTCTTCATTAATGGTGACTGGGGCGTTAAATATGCTGGTGGTTAAATGTCTTCCAAGTGAAACGATACCTTTGAAGGTGCTGGATCAGGGATCGCTCGGCTCCTAATCTGGATCAAAAAATCAGAGCTGTCTTCAAGATCCCTTCCAAATGGTTAAATCACAAACAGTGGCAGGTACGGGGAACTCTGGAGTGAAAAGGTATTGTAAGTTGAAAATTACTCTCAGAAATGGAAGGTTAGGAACTGTTATTTAAAACAATGGAAAAGTATTTTAAAATATATTGCAAGCTTCTCTATAGTGTATAAAATGCTGAAAGAAGATGAAAAAGAAAAGAAAAAAAAAAGAAGAGGGGTATGACAATGAATGAAATGTAATTTTCAATCGTACCTCTGAAACGACTGAGCACTTAAAAGAAGGGCATGTCCTCCTTCTTCTGATACACGTTAACCGTAACCTCGAAGGTCAGACCATATTACTCGAGAGGGGAAAAAAAAGTTAATCCAAGTGCCACCAAGCCTTTCACTTCTTGCCAGACGAACCAACTATCTTCTTGATAATCTCCGTAGCTGATCTGGCAAGCCAGAAAGAAAGTATTTATCCTCGTTTCGTGGCAACAGTGAAGGTGTCGCTGAATCAACCTCAGAACATTGCGCAAGTGGGAACTTAGCGACCTACATTGCGCGATGGCGTATTTCTTTACCAATATGACTCTACCTCCCTTCGGAATTTTTTCTTTCTTCTGCGTGGCTGAGTTTTGGGTTTTTATTTTATTTATACCGAGAGTAGCATGACCTATGACCTGTTTATTTCTCAACTGAAAGTCCTCTGTCTTCCACGAGCCTTTTTTGTGGCTTTTTGCCCTTGGCGACAAGGGAAAGTTGACGGTGATTTTTTTAAGCCTCTGAAAGATTTCGATCCAGCCTTCTTTTGAACGGAATGATATTTCGTGGCTGGCGATCAACGATTTTATTTTTTGAAAGGATGGAGCGTTTAACCTTTTGAGACACCTTCCTATACACCTGAGTTTTGTGGAGCAGAGTGCTACAACGATATAATGTACAAATCGGGAACAACCTACAAAAGCAGAAAAACCATTTTACAGCCACTATTTATCGAATTAAGATCTTGATTTCATCAGGTTACACTCTTAAACAACGAAAACCATCGTATTCATCAAACTGAATAAGAAATTAAAGTTTTTGTTAACCTTTTTTTCTTTATTCAAATTACTATTATGAAAAAATGTAAGAAAATTTTGATTTTCGAAATTTCTCTAAGTTACAGTATGTTTCAGATGGTACTGAAGATGGTTATTGTTAGAAAGTACGTATGCGTGTTAACACTTTTTCTGCGGCCAATCTAACTCAGAAAGTAATGCAAGAAGGTGAACCAAATTCTTTCCCTGATGCAGACTGGTACATACACTCATGTTTGTGAAAATTGCAACACCAAGAAGGAATTATGCAAATGAACAGAAATTCACAGGAAATGTATCGCAGGATAAGATATGCAAATGAGCAGAACTACTGGGCGTGCAGATTAGCAAGAGGTCGTCTTCTCGGATGAGCCCAGATTTAATCTGCACTATAACGATGGACGTTTAGTCGTCGGACGCTACACATGGGAGACATCCCAGAGTATGTAATCCAGCTTCATACCAGCATAACATCAGATGCCATGGTCTGGAACGCTATTGAATACTGAGAGCGGCCCCATCTAGTCCTAATTACGGGTAACCTCAATAGCGAGCGCTACTTTAAGGACACTGTGACGCCGGAGATACTACCCTTTCTTTAGAGCATTCCTGGTGCAGTGTTTCAGCAGGAAAATGCACGGCCACATGTCGCACATAACGTACAAGGGTTTTTCGGTTCACGGCAGGTTAGGCTACTTCCTTGGCCTGCCCGTTCTCCGGATATGACGCCCATCGAGCATGTCTAGGATTGCGTTGCTCGGAGACTCGCCATGTGTCTCGTCAGGCAGTTGATACGGATGAACTTTGGCTTCAGATTGAAGCCATATATGGGGTGCTTTTTCCCATTTGACATTCAGCACCACTATGATTCGATGCCAAAGCGTGTGCAGGCTCACTTAGCTGTGTGGGGTAGCTACATTCGATATTAATTTACGCCTGTTATTTTTATTTCACTGATCTGTAATTTTGACCGTTTATTTGTAGCACTATAATGTGCGCAATAGTAATATGTGCAATAAATGTTATTCTATTCCTATGAGTCCTTCATGTTGTTGCAATTTTCAAACATGAGTGCATTATTTTTCGGTGACAACCGCTCTGAAAAAATAGAAGAAGTGTACTTGAACGTTTTCCTCAATAACCTTGGCTGCAATATCTGAAAAAGTACAGAAAGGATTCAACATAAAATTACACACAGATGAACCATGATAGAAACTGGTGCTGATTATATTAGGGTGAAAATAGTTCTAAGAGGGAATGCGCAACCTAACGTTATTCGGCTTTAGCGTGATTGCTATAACTCAAAAAGTTAAGTTATTTGTCGTTGTTTTTATATATATATATATATATATATATATATATATATATATATATATATATATATATATATATATATATATATATATATATATATATATATATATATTCAGAAATTATGGCTATGCGACGCACCTAAGCCCAATTTTTTCGCAATTCAAAATTATCGATTTGTCCAATAATTTGTTATTTTATCTGTAATCTCCTATAATATTTTCTTCTGATAGGTAATTAGCCCGCTTCATTTTTCCATACTCTAAGTAATGAGCTTGAGATAATGTTATGCCTTAATGGTTAAGAACAATAGATTTTTATCTTCAAATGCTTTGGTGAACTTGTTTACTTTAATGCTAAAAAGCTCACAGAAACTCCGATCGCGTGACATAGCGGGCAGTTATCGAATTCACGATATTTCTACCCGAAACATCATTAGTCAAAGGAAAAAGTATCCAATGCGATAAATGCGTATTAATAAATTGATCCACATGTTTCAAATATCCACGTTCATATGAGGTAAGGATAATAATGGATATTTTTCTTAAAATAACCAAAAGATATGAAATTAGGAATGCTATTTCAGTGGCTTTTTTAATTACTAATGTCAAAAAAACATTTTGGTAAATTGTTCTATTAATTTTTATAGTTGGGGCAGTCCTAACCTAGCAAAATTGTGAAGGCTACGCAGGTCCCGAACGCAGTGTTAAAACGCTGCCAGGCGATAGTGATTTACGTTATATATCATCGACAGCATTTGGTTTTCGTGCAATTCCCTGTAAAGAAAGTATTCTATGAAATAAACATTTCTACATTTCATCTTAAAATATTTATCTTACATAGCAGCTTATATAATTTATATTATACATGAGTTAATTTTTACTACTTTTCCCCCCATCTTCTGTACGTAAATAAGTACTTACGAACGAATAGGCAACCAAAAATGGCATTAAAGTGAGTTTAGTTTTGGCTTTTGTATGAGCGTTTATACGTAGAATGCAGACATATCCCATAGTTCAAAAAAGGTACTCACAGTTTGAACTTTCGTACGGTGATACAACATCTGTGCATTTCGTGGGGTTTTTTTTTTTTTTTTTTTTTCCATTTTTGATTGCGATATAAATAACTATTGAGGGCTTCTCCATTTTTTTTTTTGTTTTGCATTCTTATGTTTTAACGTCATTATTATAATTACTTTCACATCTGTGTTTAGCATGGGAAAAAAAGAAAAAATTCTCCTCAACTTTTGTTTGAGAAATGTAAGTCATTGAATAATGGGACGTTTTTTGATTAAGTAAAGTACGTTATGTTTTAAACAGAAAAAAAAATAGTCTGCACAAGATTTTTTAACTAACGAAAATCAAAGCCTTCATTTCAGAAATGGTTAAAAAAATGACAATATTTTTTTACAGAATTTTATTGATTCAATATTCATGAAATACCAGTCATTTTTAATCAATCGAGCGTATATCTTAAAGTTGTTTCTTTCAATCAATAGTTAAACTTTCAGTCACTGAAATTGATAGAATAAGCAAAAAAGCAAAAAATAAAACATGGAGCCAGATTTTTTTTTTTTTTTTCCAAAAGTGATTATTTTTAAATGTCCGATTTTTGTGATAAGGCGTAGTCTTTATGACGTCACAAGCGATTACTTAGGCGCGCTAAATGTTTACGCTTTGCTCTCAACCGCGTTTCCAGGTTATGATAATTTGCGTTGTGCGCTAATGACATCTGTGAATAGCATTTCATCACTTGTCCTGTGCAGAAGCGCGAAAAATGAATTTCAATCTGCGTACCGATTAAAATAATTGTTAAAAAATATTAAACTTAGTCAATTTTTTTAAATAAATGGTTGGATTCTGTATTTTTAAGCATTCTCTTTCAGATTTTTTTTTATATATATAACTTCGTAAATAACCGCCTTGACCGCAAGAATACGTAATTGCAACATCTGAACTATACAATTCCTGCTATGGTAAATTAAAAAAATTCTCTAATGTCGATTAAAAAATTTGATAAAATTGATTAATCAATCAGATAACCAGATTTTCTGAAGCTCTTCTGGCCTCTCTTTTTGAACAAGTGTAGGTATGTCTGAGGCAAAAGACGTACCTGGGGATATTGGTATCAGGTGAAGCAGTTGGGAGGGATGTTCCAAGCAGAAGGGTCTGTGATTGATGAGCCTGATAACTGTTTCGCTCCCTCTGGCGAGGATGTTTTGAACTTCAACCACCGGGGTATTCGGTGCGATAGGCAGTTGACCTTTGCAGTAAGCGATCTTCGGGAGTATTTTGTTCAAATGGGGGCTGTTAAAAAAAGATGAGCATAGTTTACAGTCTGGATATGAAAGATATCTCTCTTTTTGTAAATATGGAATAATACTAATGAAAACATTTAAAAAACGAAAAAAATAGTATTCAAACTAAAATGTTCTGTATATATGTTTTATATTTTGGATGTATAATAGGAATATTTAGATAGAAAATAGTACTAAGTATAAACGTTTAGAACGTTCATATTAGATATATTTGTATGTAACTGTCCGAGAAGTTACTTTTGATCCTGAAATTACTCGAGAAATACCACTGATTCTGAAATCATTCGAGACGTTCCTTTGATTCAAAAATCATTCCAGAGCCAGAGGTTCATTCAGTTTTGAAATCACTCAAAAGTTTTTTTTTTTTTTTCTGAAATCCTTGGAGATGTTTATTTGGTTTTGGTATCACTTTAGATGATTCTGAAATCATTTAAGAGGTTAATTTGGTTCTGAAATCTTTCGAGAGGTTCATTTGATTATTAAATCACTTGAAAGGTTTATTTAATTCTGAAATCACTCGGAATGCTCATTTGGTTTTAAAATCACTCGAAAAGTTCATTTACTTCTGAAATCACTCGAGATGTTCACTTAGTTGTGAAACCGTTGGAAAGTTTCACTTGATTCTAAAATTTCTGGATTGAGAAATTACTCGAGAGATTCAACCAAAATTACCTGATAACTCTATTATGCTAATGTCTAAATTATGTGCATTAGCATCACTAACAGGAATGTCTGACAAATAGATAAAGTAATTTTATACTCTTATCGTAAAAACCAATGCCTTATATTTAGCAAGGACATATTTTCTCCTGTTATAGATAATAGTTGCATCTTTTAAAATGCAACGTAGCGCATTTAAAGTGTTTCTTTGCGACTTTAAGTGGTTAAAAGCCGAAGGTGAATCTCTATAAAAGTGCCGCCACTTGTTAGCTACGCCAGTGTGAATAGTAGGGCCATTATGTTTCAGTGATCAAAAATATGCTAAACCAGCAAAAGTTAGCATTTTACTTCTACTAGAACAGTAGTGGCTGATAAGCACTTCACTCCGCAAGTTATTCAAAGTTCTGGAGAGCAAAGAGTAACCTCATCAGCTTTGGACCAAGTCAAGACCCTGGTAGCAAAGACATTGGCTGCTGCACAGAGCTCGTATTCCATGACATTCATATAAACAAACGAACTGAAAAACAAGCTATAAATTAGGATACGAATCAAAGCACATTCATAACTCCCAGATCCATCAGATATGGCTGAAGAAGAAAGAAGGCCTCAGCCAACTCTTGAAATACATAACTTCGAGCCCAATTACCTGCACGAGCGGACGAGCTATGTGAGAGAAGATTCAAACTTTGAAACCAGCTCTTATCTTTCATAACTAAATAAAGAAACAAGTAGCTACTTTTTCCTTTCCTTATAGGGTTTTAGGGTACGATCGCTATCTCTAGCTGTCGCGGAAAATTGACATATAAATCAAAGTTGAAGTTACGTAAATCTCGCATAAATAATCAACCCGGGATGCTGCAGTTAGGACATTTGATCGCAATCTCGATTACGCTATAATTTTCTTCAGTATGTTTCATTTCATTTATACTGCTAAGGCAATGTCTGTATTACTCAAGCAAGACTTTATTGTAATAAAGTTATTATATTTTCACAGTAATCTTGTTGCCAAAATATTCCCATATGCTATTAAAAAAAAATAAAGAAAGAAAAGGAAGCTATCAGAGGCGAGCAGCGGACGAGATACTAAGTATCCCATGTGAAAAACTGCCAACAAGTGATATTTTTTGAGTTTAAACACTGAGTTTTCACGGCCGTATCAATTATATTACTTCATGACGGGAGTGTAGGTTCATGGTCTTGGATTCAAAAAGTTACTATATTATGTTGTGAGCTCTTGAAAGAAAGACCGACAACGGCTGTTTTTATTCTTGTTTTATGTGAATTACGCACTTTTGTATTAAGACATTTTTTTTCTGTTTTGTCTTGCCCCCCCCCCCCCTTCCCTCATTTTTTTTTCTTTACAGCATGAAACTTGAGTTATGTGAACAAAGCCAAACACTAGCTTGATTCCTAAGACTTAGCTTGATTCGCAACTGATGATATTTAACCCAACTTTCTTGGAAACATATCTATTATGATACAGACATTTTCAACACTTGAAACGTGAATATATACGAGGAGAAAATAGCAAAAGATGTGAGCGAAGGATTTAGATTACACACACATAGACAACAATGGGGTGGTTTTCTTCAGTCAAAAGTACTACTTTTAGTCATTGAAATGGATAGAATGAGCAAAAAAAAAATAATAATAACATGGACCCAGAAAATACTTTTATTTTCTCAACTGTTTTTTTTTTAAATTAAATTTTTAAAATGTCCAATTTTTCAAACAGGGCGTGGTCTTGATGACGTAACAAATGATGCAATTTCCCGCACCTTTCTACTACGTTTCCACGTTATGATAATCAAGCAGCGAAATTAAATTGCGCTCTACGCTTGCTATCAACCATATCTTTGCCAATATACGTGAGTAAAGATGCGAATTAAATATTTTGCACTGTGAATGGCAACACTGAATGGCATTTCATCATTTGTGATGTCATCGGCAGAAGACGTAAACAATGAAAGCGCTCCAATTTAAATAATTTTTTAAAACTATTAAATGTAAACAAATTCATCGAAAAATGGTCAGATCCTATGTTTTTATGCATGTTCTTTCAGAAAAAAATACTTTTAAAATTTTGGAAACGACCCCATTGAAACCTGTAATGACTAAGAGCCTTAAATCTCAGTTTTAAAAACAACAAGTGAGAGTAAGTTTGCATGAAATATTCATATCATGCAAATTTCAAAAAACCTTATAAAAGAATGACACTTTTTCAAATTCCTTTTTTATTGTAACTTATTTACGTTGAGTATAACCTTAAATAGAGTCAAATGCGTTCCTTTCTAGGGAATAAATATTTTTTCCTCTTTATTCCAAAATTCGGTAACATATATCGTCACAAATAAAACGCAGCTTTTCACAATACAGGGATTTTTAAATCCCGAAGTGTATTCAAAAACATTTAAAGAAGTTTTGCCGATACTGAACTTAAAAAGTATTGCTGAAGCTGAATCATCAAAATTCACTTCAAATATAAAATATTGCATTAAATATTCCCATTTGATATGTCATAAAACAAAACTCGGTTTTCCGCTTTAAAAAAAAAAGCCAAAAAGAACAAGCACTGAACCAAGTTTCCTAAATAAATATTCTACTTTTCCGCATTAGGGCTTAATTTAGTATACTGTGCCCTTTTGCAGTTTGAAATCAAAGATATGACTAAAAAGCCATCTGCGCCTATGCGTTGTGGCTGCTGAGAGAAAAAAAAAATTATACGAAGTGAAGAAATCAAAGAAGTGGTGATGAATAAAATGCCTTTGCGTTCCATAGGGACACAACCATTAATTTACCGAGCGTAAAAATGCAGGTAACCTTGTAAAAACAAGCAGAAAAAGAAATTAAAACATGCTTTTGCAAATATCGAATGGGAAAGACAAAATTTCCGACTAAGAGCAAAAATAATAAGTAAAAAATAAATGAAAGTGAAACGTAAAAACAACTACAGACCGAAAAACTTTAATATCCATCGCTTCGTTCTTTAAAAGCAGCCGCCTAGAGTATACATATAATATATGCAGATTAAAAACATTGTCATTGAGAAATGCAGTTTACATTATCAATTGATTAGCGTCGAAAGCGCTGCTGCGCGGTATGATTCCACTTGTAAGGGAAAATTTTGCTTGAAAACGAACTAAAATAACATGCTCTGATGTTGAGTGGGAAGAAAAAAAAAAGACAGAACGGTAAAAGAGAATGGGAGGGGGGGGGAGAAGTAACAAAAACGTCGCAGAGAACAACGCGATAACTAGAAAATAAAATTCCACAAAAAAAAAAAAAAAAGAGACGAAAGAAAATCTCTGCGAGAGGTGTAGAGAGTGGGGAAGATATAAAGCAAGGACTCTGATGATTATGAAGACCGAATCGCAAACGGGGGTTGGACGAGACGCCAGTGTTTGTTTTATCAAGGAGCTCTGTGTACTACCTGTTGAGCCGTAATTGTGGCATAGCCATTAAATATGGTAATGGAGGCTAATTTAAAAGGCAAATACAAATTATTCCCTACTCTTTTAGAGAGGTTTTTCCCTCGAAGGGATTTCTTTGTGAAGAGAAAAGCTCTTAGCGTTGAAAGTGAAAGTCGAAGTGTTTTTTGCCTTTTATTATTTTTTTTACCTCTTCTACTTGTGATTGCCTCTTTGTTGAATCCGAAAAATCAGACTTTTTTTTGCTTTTATGTTCCTTTTTCCTTTTCTGTGTTTGCTCTTTTGAGCCAGATTGATTTTTGCGATCCCTTTTGGCCATTCGAATGTTGCTTTTTTCTTTTATTATGCGTTCTTTTCCTTTATTTTTTAATGACTTCATTTGCGGCGTTAAGCAAGAAGTAGCTTGGAAATTAAGTAGAATAAACAGGTATTTCGGGACGTTAGGCTACTTGTAAAGTAAAACGCATAGGATTTTGTTAACTTGGTAGTGATTTTTGTTTGCTTTCGAGTAAAATGGCAAACTTAGAGATTGCATATTCAGAGAAGAAAGAAAACTGGTCGCTTCAACAAATGATATTCTCTAATTAGGGACTCGAAATCTAAAATAATGAAGTTAATTTTTGCTTGTTTCCAATCAACATGAAAACGTAAAACTTGACATTTTAACATTTCCTTCTTTGAATAAGAGTGCAAAATAAAGAATTTTTTATATACAGTTTTACTTGCGTATAAATGAAATAACAAATTGTAATAAAATTTTTATTTAATATGTAATCTTTTATTTAATGTGAAAGAAATGTTTTCTTCGTTTTAAGCGTAATACAGAAACCTAAAACTGCCTTGCATTGCCTTTCTACTTATTTCACTATTTTTGAAAATAACGAAAAATTTTTCATCATAAAGTAATTTTTACTCCTGTTCGGATAAAATATGAAAGATTTCATCCAAAAAGAAAAAAAAATCATGTCTGTTCAACAAACAAATATTATTTTTTAAATTAATTTCATTTTATGTATCTTTCTTGTTTTAGAATAGTGAAAAAAAATGAAATTTGGAACGTGGGATATTTAACGTCTGTATTATCATTTGATTTTCCTTGATTATTCCGTGAATACAGAGTATTAGTTATTCATAGAGTACAGTAAGAGGTATAAAAGTTTAAATTAAAATAAAAGCTTGCTGCCTTAGCAAATTAATTCAGGAGCTATTTAAAAGTAGCAGTAATAACGTTGAACAAAGTTTTAAAGCAACTTTAATTTTTAATGGCTAAATATAGACATTCGATAAAAAAGATAAGTAAAGAGCTATAAGAAGAATTTAAAAATTGGGGTGAGAGAAAAGAAAGACATATTTTTTAAGAAAAAAAAAGAGGATTTATTTGGTTTTGACTCCCCGTGGCACGAGTTTCATTGTTAATGACGTCAGCGTTACTCGATCATTCGCTATTATATGAGGCAGTGAGAAGCAAAGGGATGTAAATGGACATTTTCCAGTTTTGAGAAAACGCGTTTAAAGATAACATCCTAGGTAGGCTTTCATTGAAATTTTTTTCTAAATCATGCTGTACAGCAGCAACTACCAGGGTTACTAGTACCATCTCTTGCCCCAAGGCAGAGGAGAGGTTCACCTACCATGTGTACTGGTTATCTACAAATTTTTAATTTTGCCACTTACATCCCTTTGCTTCTCACTGCCTGATATGAGGATTGCAGGATTTGAGTCAGCGGTCCACGTAAAAGGATATATTTTGCTCTTGGGATCAGGACAGCCCAATCATGTAGACCCTGGGTTGATGGTCGAAGATTCGAAGTTTCAATACTGGCGGGTCAGAGTCCTTCCGTGTACACTAATGGTGACTGGTTTACCTAAAATCTGTCATGGATACAAAGCACCCCGATTTCATATTAGAAATCAATACTTCTGGGCTCTGGGGGTGATTTATGTGGCGTTATTCGGCTAATGGTCCTGATTTAAAAAAATAAATGTTGTTAAATTAAATTTTGCTCTATAGAATGCTTTTCAGGATTCGATCAAGAAAGCGATGCCCAGATCTTTATTAAAATTCGTGCAACCCAAATTGCTAAACTGAGTGACTTAAAATTAAACTGTGATTAGTTTATGATATTATATCTATTAAAGTTTCTATGAAATGAGATGTGGTTAAAAAGGGAAGGAGGAGAAGGAAAGAACATTGCACATAATTTTTGCTCCCCTAAAATAATGGTGCCCATGTTTCCGGACCCGCGGCCTCGTTGCTTGATTTGGATTCTGAAGGACGTGATTTTTTCACTGACCATAAATCTAAAGCAAAATTTAAATTCAGAAAAATTGTAAATAAATCTGATTTTGGTGACATTATTTGCTTCGTATGGTTGCCTTCTTCACTGTTGGCTAAAAAACACTGGGTAGAATTAACACAAGAAAGACCTTTTATATGACTTACCATAAATTTCTTAAACTCTGCGTCATTTTGATACTAAATTTATGCGTTTGATTGAAGTTTTATTTAATGTAATAAAGGTCAGCAATTAGCAATATCTTCCAGCCCACCCTCTCCCCTCAGATAGCAAAATCTTGCGTTGCAGATGTGCCTTACTTTTAAAAGCACAAATAAATTTTTAAAAGAGTATTTTGGATCAAAACCTGAAGCAACCTCTCAGTATATGTACATACTTCTATATTAACCTACATGATTATCTGAAGTCTAAAACCTACTTAAGAAGTTGGTATCTTTTGCATTTATAGGGAATCTGCATGTGTGACTGGCACTTGCAGATTTAGGTGCAGGATGTGTCGTGGGGTTGATATCAGCGATGCATCAGGAGTATTTATTCTGTAATTGTAACAATAATGAGAACTGAATCAGTAATATGTTATTTTGCTAATTGCTAACTCAAGGATATCGTTAAATCGAAGAGCATCGACACTTAATACAGTAAAATCCAGTTAAAATGAGGAAATCGTTAAATCGAATTTATACTCTCTCTCTCTCTATGTATATATATATATATATATATATATATATATGTACATAATTTTTTCTAACGAATCATTCGTTTCAATCTGCAATTGTAAAAATATTTATTGACAAACATTTTTACGAAAAAAAATCAGCCCGCTAAAAATTTCAAGAGTACGCAATGACATCTTTTCAATATTCTATAATTATGACGTAAGAATTTTCATTTTGGAGAACCTAACAGTTCGAGAATGTCATTTGCCATACAAAGTAATCACATTTGTTGAAGCGCACAAAAATCTCACTCTTAAAAGCAATTCACTGGGGCACAATATATTCCTTCTTCTGTTTTCTAATTAGTTCTAGACTTCCCTCCTTTTCTACTTTTATTTTAGTTTATTTTAAAGGCAGCAGCAGCCAGAATTCTTCGGCAGCAGTTGCGCTGCAGCTTCGGCGGAAAAAGAGCTACGGTCGTACGTGGTTAGGCATCGCATGGTTACTTGTGCATGGCGCAGCCCTGAGGCGAAGGGTTGCCAAGCGGTCGCCAACTTTCCTCGCCAATGGTTACTCGACTTTTTTTGTTCTCTCTCTCTACAGTGTAGTTATGCTATTTTTATTTGTATTTTTTATGAGCTTATTCTTCATGGAGGAGGCTAATCCTAATTTTATGGCTTGTTTCTGAATTGATGTAGCGTTATTCCGAGAAAATTAGAGAGCGGTGTTGCGGTTTTTTGTGTTATGGATTCAAATCGAGACAATATAGTGCGTTTCAGGGTGGTAAGAACATTAAGATTAAATGTGAAGCTTTTAGTTTTGACAAAATTAAACATTGCCATGTAACTCTAAAATCTTTTCGAGCCGTTTTTTTTAGAATCGTAAAAAAATTGCCTGCAGCTCAAATCTGTCAATCAAAGTTGGGGCTCATAGGTTGAGAATTGTAAGAAATTTCTGAAAATACGTACAATTGAAACTATTTAAGATAAATAAGTTTTTAACAATGTTGAATAAAATTGAAGCAAAAACTAACAAAAATGTGCTAGAAAACTGTTTGTCAATTATGTGCACTAGTTATTAGTAATAAAGTTGAGGAATGTATAAAAGTTGGAAGTGCACCACTCGTGTGCAAGAACAAAATCTTTTCACCCTACTACAAAATTCACTAAGGGTTTTTGAACTCTTAAAAAGTCAACGTGAGACGACAAATGCTCATGTATAATTATTTAAAAGCTTGTAACTAAACATCTATACAAGCTATGATTAAAATTCTAGACAGACAAATTTCACTGTACGAAACAGTTTTATTGTAGAGAAAGAATAATAAAAATACTTTTTCCTCAAGTTCGAAAAATATATGCAAGAGCGCGTGCTTTCTCTTACAGTAAAATGCATAAATAATTCAAATATTATTTGTAAAGTATTGCCATATATTTCCCTCGGACTTAAACCTGAATTTCAATGACATTTTAACAAAATTCCTTTTTGAAATTTCGAAAATAAATATCAAAATTTACCAACATTTTAGGAGAAAATTTCTATAAAAAAATTATAATATGTATTTTCTTTAACTAAAACTTAGGTTCAGGTATTAAAAGGAGGCAAAGAAAGTAAATAAAAGTTTTATGAAAATAAATAAAAACGTTTGGAGGTATCAAGCGTGCGAAACAAGAAACAGATTTCTGAGAAAAAGAGGTTTTAACAGCTCTGTTGACAGAAATTTCAGTGGGAAGAGTTTACAACTTTAACGAGAGCTCGAAAGGTTTTTGCGTATGGTAATAAATAAGGTATCAAAACGTTCAAAACTATATATAAACTCTTCACAACATACATTTTTCGGAAAATCGAAAATTTGAAGGTTAAAGATCCTTAGATCCCTTAAAAATTGAATTTGACGGGGTTACGATGATGGTGGTAACTTATCTTCACTTACAGTTTCGAATTGAAAGTATTGTAAAACATCTGCAAAAAAATGAGCTGAAAATTTAACTTCAAGAAAAAGATTCACATTTAAACATACGTCGTTTTTATTATGTATCCACTTTTATCAAAAATTATCTGTAACTAGTTTAAAAATAACTTCAAATTTCTTCACCAGTGTCACTGTCACTATAGATTTACGATGGGTTTATTTACATGCTGGATCTTATACGGTTCTTTCGTAAAATTTTCAAAATTGGTGTATTTAATAAAGTTTTTAAAGAACATTTTTCCACATTTTATGAGTTGCAAAAATCCACTAAATTCCTGCTGATGATAAATCTTCATTCATCGTTTTGAAATCTGTTGATATTTCAATTGCTTAACTTCATAAGGTTGAACAATATGTAGACTAGAGATAGTCGCATCAACTATAGCCAAAACATTTTATCTAAAAATTTCTAATATGAATAAATATCTTTTTACTTCCTTGCACGAAAAAAAAGGGGTGTGGTATTCATGAAAAGTTTCCACTCAGATTTCAAACTAAATATTCATTTTACGTGCCCCAGAATCAATTTTGACTGTTTTTTTCCCCATAAATTGAGTTTAAGTACCCATTTTGATTATCCAAGAGTTCATCTTGGTGAATTCTATCAGGATGTTTGTAATTCTGTATCTCGCTTAAGGCAAAAACTATTAGTCGTATAATGTGTAAATATCACTAGTAGGAGTCGTAAAACGTCGCGTAGTGCTCCTCCATTTTTAATTAGTACTAAATGCTACAAATGGGTTCTTATCTCGTTCTTTTTTTTTAAATCAAATGAATAATCACTGTTCTTTAGCACGTCATACGCTTGTCAAGATAAAACCAAAACGCGCAATATATCCAAAAAAAAAAAGATACAACCTACAACATAACACTTAACGTTTTATTTGACGTAGAAATTAAGAAAGATATAAAAATGTCATTTTTAATCATATTAGGACGACTTTCTAATTACAAAGCAAAGCAAAATAGCTAGAAAATTGTTTTCTAGTATTAAACTATAATATATTATAATTACAAAAGTTTCAATTACTTAGTGGTAAAAAGGGAATACAAAGTTCAAGCTTAAATAGCAGTGATTTCAGATAAATGAAAAACATACTAGTTTTGTTCATTGATCAAAACAGGAAGAAATGTCTTTTCTTGAGAAATAACTAGTGGACCCAAATTTGAAACACTGTTATACTTACATTTTATTTTTCAGGAGACAATAAAAAGGCGTGACATATCCGAATGAGCGCTGAAGCGAGGCAATATGTCACGAGAGATTGCTGTATTATTTAAAAATAATGTTTAAAAAGGACAGATATGTTAAACATAGTTGAATTGGTTTAAAAAAAAAATGATTTAAAAAACGAATTTTTTGTATCAAGATCTTTCTCCAAGGTATCAATACATCTCTCACGTAGGAAATAAATATATCGCATTATTTGATGCAGAGAGAGTTGGCGACACGATCTCGACACGATTCTTTTTATCATTACATTATTGCAGGCTTTTTTATGAATTTTATAATCACGAAAGAGTTTGGTTTTCTGCTTTCAACGGAAATAATTTTTTAGTTATTAAATATGAGCTTTCTTTAGTAGGCACACAAGAAATTCATGTGGTGTCTCCATCATATTAATTAGTTATTGCAACAATAGTCGATTAAATTCATGATGTGATGGGAAGTTTCATCGATCATTGTCAAGATATAAGAACGGACGGTGTTTCTTTAAAAGTTAAACATTGTTACCGTCTGTCACCCTTTAGGTATAATTTACAATTAACCTTTCGGGTCTTAATCGTCGTTCACCTTTTTTAATAATCTGTTATTGTCTGTGTCCCTTTTCATCAATTCAGATAATGGTCATTTTTGAAAATAGAGACTAAATTACTTTCAGAATATTACAGAGTATTTTTATTTCATCAATGTAATGTTATCACATTATAACGTACCAAAAGATTTATATTCTTAAGTATTACTTATAACAATTAACGACATATTAATAACAACAATTCATGTTTGAATATTTTTTTAGATGATTCGTTTCTTTTTTCCTGCCAAAATACTAAGAATAACAATTTTTCGATTAAAAATTTTTTCTAAAGAATAGGGAAGGGTGGCCCAAAGCGGGTAGGTTTTCGAAGAACACTCGAAAAATGTAGTTTTTGATTTTAATCGCAACAATTTCGGTTTTATTTCCTAGCAGGGATCTTGAACTTCAAAAAAAAAAAAAAAAAGATTTTTGTATTATTTCTAACCCAATATTTATTTATTATCAAACTTAACAAACGTGTGAAAAACCCGCTTTGCCCTACCATTGAGCCCAAAGTGGGTAAGTCTAACTAATTGTGGCTCGGTACATTTTTCAATCAAATATGAAGTTATAAATGATTAAAATATTCCACTAGCTATCTACCATTATATAAAAAATATAAAACAGTTGTACTTATCAAATTTAAAGTCAGTACATTTGTTTATAAAACATAAAGAAATAACTGAGTTAATTAATACACGAATTAATTGCTATCCTAAAAAATAAATTTTTAAAGTTGTACTTATCCTATTGAAAAAGAATATCTAAGTCAGCACACGAGTCAAAAAATTTTAAATAAATACATGATCGAATCCTTTATTAGGTTTGTCCAACGCGCTTCGCCCAGAGGCACGTTTTTTATTTCAATAATTATAACTTTAAATTAATTATTTAAAAAAAAAACCGAATGACCATCTTAGTTTATAGGTGGATAGCGTCAGAATAAGTTAATATTATTGACAGTAAAAAAATAAGCTGATTAATTACAAGTTAGAAAACTTTATTTCTTTTAATGTATCATTTTTTTAATTTTTAAGCCTAGTTACGCCGCTTACTACTGCTTCGCTGGGACTGATAATAACTCGGGGGTGTTCGGGTAAACACAACATACGTATTCATCGCCGCTAACACACCATGGGGGGGGGCATACGAAGGCCTTCCCGCTTTGGGCGACCAACTCGCTCTGGGCCACCCTCCCCTAATGCCTGAAACGTAGCCACGAAATAATAGATCTGATATTTTAAAATGCCTTCACATCGGAAAAACATTAACTTTTATTATAACTTGAGCTTGGTTTAAAACAGACGTATAACTCAAGTAAATTTATAGAGAAAATAACCGATGTTTGCTCAATTTGATCTCAAAAAAATAATCTCATTAAGATCTCAATCATGGGATAAAAGTTACAGCTCTTTCATTGGCTGCACGGAGTAAAAATTTCCTACCTAATTTTAAGGTGATTTCGACACATGAGTAAGTAAGTAAGGTAAGTTTGACGCATTTTAAAATCCATCTCGAAACATTAAAATAGATGCATTCGCATAGGCATCTATTTTCTTACTTATGTAAAGCAGTTGGTTTAATGCAACTAGAGCTTGTGACATTTTAAATTATGATGCAGTACTTTTACATGGTAAAAGTAATTAATTAAAAAAATTTTGTAAAGCAGAGCGTTAAAATCTTAATATATAAAAATCAATGTCCTGAGATAACATATATATATATATCAACGCACAGCCAATACCGCTGAAGCTTTAGACTTGAAATTTGGCAGGCGTGTCCACATGATTACGAAAGTATCCACTAAGAAAGGATTTTTCAAAATATCAATTAGTTCAGGAGAAATTAATTAAAACCCCTTAATTTCTGTGAAATTAAAACCTGACATTGAAATTTAAATCCCTTATTTTCGGAGGCTTTCCTCCATTCAAATCATTATTCAGTACTTCATTTCAACTTTTGGTCGATAGCGAACTTTAAATTTGATATTATTTTTGTTTCTCACGTGATTCTTCGAGGCTTTTCTCAAGTCAAATAATATTGTTTCTGTCTTTTGCTTTCATTTTTTTTTCAAAACTAAAAACGAATTTTTTAAGAACATCATCACAGGGGGACTATCCTTTTGAATTTAGAAGAGTTCAGTTTCCTGTAAAAGTTTGCTTTGAAATAACCGTTAATAAGTCATAAGGACAGACATTAAAAGTAGCAGGGATCGATTTAAGAGAAGACTTTTTTTCAACACGGCCAACTTTATGTAGCTTGCTCCAAAGTCAGTTCATCAAGCAGCTTAATAATTTTAGCACCAGAAAAAAAACTAAAAATGTTGTATGCAAAGAAGTTCTTGCTTAAACAAAGGTATAACAATAAAATGTGGATGGCCTGTGTTCGCAAAGATAATCAATACTTTAAAAGGATCGCTAATAACAGTTAAAGATCGGTTACGGACAAGTGCATATATATATAGGGAGTCCAGGGGCCCCGGGATCCTCCCAAAATTAGAAAAAAATATAGGTAATAAGTAATTACTATAGGGGATTTTCGAAACTAGGTGCCCCAAGCACTGTTAACCCCTTCCAATTCCATTACCCGAGCAATGCCGGGTACGGGAATGCTAGTAAAATATAAAATGCAAAACAACATAAACTTTCATTTTTAGCTGTGTAGAAAAGTGCAGGTGAAATATCGAAGTGAGAAAAACATAACCCGATAAATGTCTGAAAGAAAAAGTTCGTCATAACTTCAGAAGCCTATTTTCACGCATTTCAGCATCGATTTTTGTAACAATAGTTTGAACTTAATTAGGCTTTAAACCAACTTAAGTAATTTCTTATAATTTGTTAAAGCATTTATAAATTTGTATAAAAGAAAAAAAAATACGAAAAAAAAAGGAAAAAAAGGATATCTTTAATGTCAAAAAAAAAAAAAAACAGTTGTTGTACAAACGATGTCAAGCTCATTTTCTGCTAGCCGTTATGTCTCATTAAAAAAGCTCATTTTCTTTTTTTTTTAGTGAGACATAACGGCTAGTAGAAAATGAGCTTGACATCGTTATGCATCGCTATGTTTCACAAAAAAAGCTCATTTTCTGTCAGACATTATGTTTCACCAAAAAGAGTTGATGTGTGCATCACATGACTTCCTTTTACTCCAATTTAATGTCATTTCCCTATTACTGGCAATTTTAATGTGATTCAATAGTTTACTCTCTAAATATCACCAACAGTGGCCAAATTAAAACAGATTTAAAAAAAAAATCTCCAAATTTGTCGCCAAGCTGGCGACAAAACTTGGCGAGCAAAAGACTGGCGATATATCGCCAAGTGTCGGCCAAATTATAACACCACTTGAGTTAACATCGAAATTAACAATAATTTCCCCCGAAAGAGGGACAAAAGACCCCTTTAGAAACATCTAAATGCAACCAAATGGAGAGGTGCACAACTAGACCCTACTAGGAGTCTACGTACCAAATTTTAACTTTCTAGGACTTACCGTTCTTGGGTTATGCGAAATACATACGCACATACGCATATCCGCACATACACACATAGAGACGTCACGAGAAAATTCGTTGTAATTAACTCCGGAATCGTCATTATGGATATTTTGCGTGTCTACACGTTCTTAGGCACTTATCCACGTGTGGTCGAGTCGGAAAAAAAAGAATCAATATTCATTCGGGGGTGAGTAAAAGGAATATTAAGGTCGATTTTTGAGTGAAATTTTTTTCGCGAATACAATACTTCCTTTTTTGTAAAAGGAAGTAAAAAGATTATCAAATGCCATGCAAGCGCTTAATAAAGGGATGTGTCTATAAGAAAATTGGCCGATTACCGATAAATCGACAAAAGATAATCGACTGCCGACAAGTTATAATCATATAAATTTTTTCATCAACTGTTTTCACCTATCCATTTTAGACTCTATATAATTAGTTTTTGTTTTTTTCTGTGAGTGACGATTTATCTTCTGCTATTTTCATATTATTTAAAAAAATAATGTGAATAAAATTTTAGTTAAGTTCTAAAAACCAATTTTCCCACTGTAAATAAAACTTTATTTTTTCTTATTAACTGCACATGAAAATGCAAATATTTAGTTAGTTAGCAGACTGTTCTCTATAGAACATAGATTTTTTTACCATTACAAACCATTTAGTGCAGGCCTTTTATCTTGAAGAAAAATATCAGGCAGTTTTTAACCATGATGCTAAAGGTAGAGTGCAGAGAAAAGTTTTTAGTATGTGATTCAATATATGATGCATGTGCACAACAAGATAAACTAGAGAAATTAATTTTAAAAAAATTAAAATTTCTGGTTCATTGACTTTTTTCATAGTTTTTTTTAGATCCTAATATATTTAACACTGCTAAAAGTTTTATTAACAGAAAAATGCACAGGTTTGAAAGAAAATTACAAAATGTGTGTTGTGTGTATAAATATTATTTTACGGTATAGGGATTTTAGGAAATCTTTTAAAAGATATTTTCTAGGGAACAAACTAAAATAATTTCTACTGGATGAATACTTTTTAAGTTACGGGTTTTCATTTGAAAAATGTCAAAAATTTGTTTAAATTCCTATTATAATTTTTGATTACCTCTAAAATTGTTATTTATTTAAGTAGCATTTACATTCAGTACATTCCTAAAATCAAAATATGCAGATAATTTGAGTATTAGTTTTATTTTAGTGACTTCTAACCCGTAAGAAATTTTTGAAATTTTTTCTTGAAAACAGCCTAACTTTTCTTTTTCCTTTTCTTTTTTTTTTGTATATTTATACTTGTTTAAGCCCGAAAATACTACTCAGTTGTTCAAATCTAAGAAAATATGTTATGACGTTCTTCATCACAAGTTTCATAAATTTTTCCCTGGAGGACGAATACCTTAGTTATTCATAATTAATTACCAGTAAGTTTTTTTAATTGGGCACAACATTAGATTTGAAAATTGACTGAGCAGAAAAAAAAGAAAGGAAGAATAGCTTATGTGCGATACTTTTAACAGGTCCTTGTTTGAAAATGATGAATAAAATTGCAATATTTTACTCACAATAAACAATTATTTTACCTCTTAACCATTTTCAACTAATGAATACGAGCTCTCAAAATCAAATAAAAATTGACATTATACTAATCATTTTTAAACGAGCTGATGTGTGCATCACATGACTTCCTTTTACACCAATTTAATGTTATTTCCCCACTATTGGAAAATTTAATGTGATTCAATCGTAAACTCTCTAAATATCACCAACAATGGCCAATTTAAAACCAGATTTAAAAAAAAAAAATCGCCAAATTTCTCGCCAAGTTGCAGACAAAACTTGGCAACCAAAAGACTGGCGATATATCGCCAAGTGTCCGCCATATTATAACACCACTTGAGTTTGCATCGAAATTTACAATGATTCCCCCCAAAAAGGCGTGAAACACCCCCTTTGAAACAAACGAATGCAACCAAAAAGGGAGGTGCACAATTAGACCCCACTAAGAATTTACGTACCAAGTTTCAACTTTCTAGGACATAACGTTCTTGGGTTATGCGATATACATAAGCACATACGCACATACATGCGTACATACATACGGACGTCACCAGAAAAGTGGTTGTAAATAACTCGGGGAATGTCACTATGGATATTTCGGGTGTCTATACGTTCTGAGGCACTTATCCGCGTCTGGTCGGGTTGAAAAAAAGCTCAACATTAATTCAGGGGTGAGCAAAATAGAAATTAAGGCCGAACTTTGAGTGAAAGTTTTTTCGCGAATACAATACTTCCTTTTTTGTAAAAGGAAGCAAAAATAAACTTCGTTGTGGAAAAAACAACTTTCAAACGCTGTAAACACTTTAAAAGTTGAATTATGTACCATTTAATTTGCCTGTCATAAGTTTGAATGTTAAATATAGACTTTTTTTTCTTGTTTTTGATCTAGTCTTTTTCTCTGTTACCGTGAAAAAGGGGCAAAAACATGCTCCCTTCCCCAAAATATTTTTTGAGCTTTTGTTGAAAATATTTTAGATACAAAGTTTTAGATTTTGTTTAGAAAAGGTAAGAATTTTTCGCTTAAATTCTAATGTATTTTTACATGTTCTGAAATATTCAAAAATTAGCGTGAAGTTCATCAAGCACGAAAAAAACTGAGCCCAGCTATTGAGTAAAGATTTATGACAAACTCGAATTTTTATGTAAAGCAAAATGTTAAATTTTCTTTGAACTGCTCAAAAATAAACCAAAAAATTTTCAGAAAAGGAATTTCAACGATTTGGAAAATATTTGTCAGTCTAATTCTCGCAAATGTTATTAGAAGAATCTTGATTCTTTAACATTATCTGTAGTAATGTCTTTATTTTTAACTTTTTATTGTTTTTACTTTTATTTCTCAAGGAAAATATGAAAAATGCTGCCAAATGAAACAGAAGAATTTTTCAGGCTAAAAAATATTTTTTTTTTCGTTAATCATAATATGTTTCATTACAAAAGCTATTTTTTAATTTTTTTTATTATTTCAATTTTTGAGTTTTGGTGTTTTGAGATTAAATCCTGCTGAAACGGAAATGAATCCATTAAAAACACGAAACCTTAATTTTTAAGAAAATCGAAATTTGCAAATTTTGCAACTATTTTTACTGCTCAAATTAGCTCCCACTGCTACAGTTTATTGAACAAAAACTGCAAACGTTGTCCATTTTTCAAAATTTGTAATAAAACTAGAATTTTTTATCTTCAAAATTTCTCTCTTAAACTTAGATATGAAACTTTTCTTACCGAGAAATTCGTGTTTGCAAAATGTTCTTTAGCGCTCAATGAAACATTTTTTTCAACCAAATAAAAATTGTTTATTTTCTTAATACGCGCCACTCTTAGTAAAATCGAAATTAATGCCTTCTTGAAAATCTTGAATTGTTTTCCCTCCCCCCCCCCATTTTTGAAATGAATCCAAAAAGATTATTTATACGCTTTCCCTTTTATAATCGTCACGTCACAGAGCTCAGCTAGAGTAAAAGCAACTATGTACTTATCCTAAAATATTATCAGGCTTATATTCCCCAGACACCCACGCTTTTTTACTTCTTCAAACACATTTCACAAAACGTTGACAATTTAATCTTCTGCAAATGCCACTTTTTGCTTAATTTGAATCATTAATTGGCATTAAATCAACTGATTCACCGGCGATAAATATTCAATTCTGGCAGTCTGGCTCATCACTTGAAGACTCATTGAAAGTACTTGGCGATGCTTGTCACGTTCCGGAGAGGCACCCAACGAGCCAAACACACAGGAAGGAAAGAGCGAACGAGAGAGAGACAGAAAGAAAGAGAGAAAATAAAGCGCGGAGGAGTGTGGCACTCCATGTAAAAGAAAAGAATAAACAATAATAACAATAATAAAAATAAAGACAAACGCTTCTACGGTAGAAGTAGAATAGGGGGACAGACAGACGTGAACTCTATGAACCTTGGCTCGCTTTTGGCGGCGTTTAATCCTTGCATTGCGCTCGGACATCCAGACCTAGTTATTGTGGTCATATTTAATGTCACAGAAGGACCCAACCAGTTTGGCCTGAGGAAAAATGTTGCTTCTTTGCCGACTTGCTATCTGCAGTCCTTGACATTCTGAGATCTTAAAATCGAACATTATGGCAATTCTGATGCCGATCACGAAGAGGGAATATTACCAAGATGCCTTAATATTCGTTTCCCCTTTCTGCCAGGGCTCGAATCAGTTGCAGTCATTTCAAGGATAGTTGGCAAATAAAACATTTTGAGTTTTATCTTCCAGTTTCTTCTATTAATTTTGCAGTTTGGATTATTTCGAACAAACTTCAATTTTTTAGTAAATTTTAACTGGAAGGCAAAAATTATCAATTGCTTCTTTGCCTACTTGCTATCAGCAGTCCTTGACATTCTGAGATCTTAAAATCGAACATTGTGGCAATTCTGATGCTGATCACGAAGAGGAAATCTTACCAAGATGCCTTATATTCGTTTCTCTTTCTGCAGAGCTCGAATCAGTTGTAGTCGTTTCAAGGATAGTTAGCAAATAAAACATTTTGAGTTTTATGTTCCAGTTTTTTTCTATGATTTGTGCAGTGGAAATTATTTCAAACAAACCACAAACTTCAAATTCTTAGTAAATTTTAACTAAAGAGCTAAATTATTAATTGCTTTAGTTTTGCTTCTTTCATTTCTTGTGATCTGCAGTCTTTTTCATTCTAATATCATGTAATCGAGCTTTATGGCATTTAATGCTTTGCACGAAGAGGGAATTTTACCAAGATGCCTTATATTCGTTTCCCTTTCTGTCAGGGCTCAAATCGGTTGTAGTCGTTTCAAGGACAGTTGGCAAATAAAACATTTTGAGTTTTATGTTCCAGTTTTTTCTATTATTTTTGCAGTGGGAATTATTTCTAATAAACTTCAAATTCTTAGTAAATTTTAACTAAAGAGCTAAATTATTAATTGCTTTAGTTTTGCTTCTTTCATTTCTTGTGATCTGCAGTCTTTTTCATTCTAAGATCATGTAATCGAGCTTTATGGCATTTAATGCTTTGCACGAAGAGGTAATTTTACCAAGATGCCTTATATTCGTTTCTCTTTCTGCCAGGGCTCGAATCAGTTGTACTTGTTTCAAGCATAGTTAGCAAATAAAACATTTTGAGTTTTATGTTCCAGTTTTTTCTGTGATTTTTGCAGTGGGAATTATATTGAACAAGCTTCAAATTCTTAATAAATTTTAACTAAACAGCAAAAGTCTTAATTGCTTTAGTTGTTGCTTCTTTCAATATTTGTGATCTGCAGTTCTTGTCTTTCTAAGATCATATAATCGAACATTATGGCATTTCAAATGCTTTGCATGAAGAGGGAATTTAACCAAGATGCCTTATATTCGTTTCCCTTTCTGCCAGGGCTCGAATCAGTTGCGGTCGTTTCAAGGATAGTTGGCATACAATACAGTTTGGGTTTTATGTTCCAGTTTTCTCTATTAATTTTGGCAGTTTGAATTATTTCGAGCAGACTTGAATATTTTAGTTAATTTAACCTTAAAGCATTAATTGCTTTCATTGTTGCTTTTTTGCCGACTGGTTACCTGCAGTAGTTGACTTTCTGCTATCTTAAAATCGAACAATATGGCAATTCTAATGCCGATCACGAAAAGGGATTTTACCAAGATGTCCACTTTCCTTCCTACCAGGGCTCGAATTAGTTATATTTCAAGGATAGTCGGCAAAAAAAATCTATTGGGTTTTATAACCCAGTTTTCTTCATTTGTTCTCGATTGAGAATTAATTTCAAACGAACCTCAATTTTTTAGTAAATTTTAACTAAAGGATTTACGCAGTCATTGACGTAATTGTTGCTACTTTTCCGACTTTTTATCTGCAGTCCTTCACATTCTGAAATCTAAAAATTGAACATTTTGTTCATTATGACGCCTATCAGGCAGAGAGACATATTTAACATTTTAAAAGCATATTTATTCATGAAATTACATTTACACTCTCTTTTTCTTCATGTTCAATGGAGGTCCAGTTGTATTACTTTTTTAGGGCTGTTTAGAAAAAATGTTAAGTAGACCTCATCAAAAATCTCTTACTATGGTTTAGTTTTCTCTGTCTTCATGTCACGTTGTCAAATTTTCAAGCAGTGTATCTGTTTAAGAAACAAAATGTTGAATTGTTTGAAATTGTTAAAATATCACTTTCTAACTTCAGTTTACTTAATATTTTAGTAAATGTAGGATCAGAAACTTTACCACAAGGACTGTTAACTTCGGCCAATGTTAACAGTCATTATTACAACTATAGGCATTTTATCAGCCATTACAAATCCTCACGCCTCGAGCCGGGGGGGGGGGGGGCTAAGACATCATCTGATTTGTGAGATGATGAATGAGAAAATTTATTACATTTCTGTCTTTCTACAAACGTATTTAATTCTGAATCAACTATTTGCATTTATTATTTTGACATTTAATAGCTCAGGAATCATCAGATTCGATGTCTATTCACCTCCGTCTTTATGCTACAGTAGAAACATTTGTATAGTTTCGCAATTATGACTTACATTCAGACAGTTGAAGTCATTTTAAGAACTTTTTTTTTTTGTTAAACATCTGTGTTTAATATCACTCAGAATACAAATGGATCGTGTATATTGTTTTCCATATAGTTTATTTCTTATACATCAAGTTGTTCAATGATCCTCCCTATATGATATGGCGGAGAACTGGGTTTCTCTTCATGTATAACTTCGATGAAGTTGTAATAGAAAATAATATTCATTTTTTTCTTCACTCTGAGTTCTTTTAAATTCCTAACTTTTCTTTCAAGCATGCATTTTTAACTTTTTTCGCATAATTTCTCCCTGTAATTTTATTTAAGGACACATCAAGTTCACCATTTTCGGTGTAAACAAAGATAAGACGTCTTTAAAAAGGAAACTGAGTTAGTCAAGTCTACTGAGCGCAGCCAGGATATATCTTCTGTTCTCTTCTGTATCTATTCCCAGAGCTGTACTATTTTCATGAAGAAATATAACGCAATAAGAAGTATAGTGCGGTAAAAATCCATTGTAGAAAATAAAAAGAATAGTGAGCAATAAAATCAGAGTACAATAAAAGTGCAATGTAGTAAATGCATAGTAGAGCACAAAAAGTACAAATTAGTAATATTGATATAAATGTGCATTTTTTTTCTTTAACTATAGTACACAGTTTGTGTGAGGACAAAACTACTTGCACATTTGGCTTATTTTTTAACACTTCCAATTAGCGATTTATAAATATATGAACAAATAAAGTAATTCTGCTCTAGTAGTCTGCTTAAACCCTTTCTGACAATTCGCAAAAAGAACGCGCCAAAAGATAAGAACCAGCCTCCAAGCTCCAACCTATAAACGTGACTGGGATAAGAAAGCAGACACTTCAACTCAACTTTGTTGCCCTGAAGCGCCCCCACAATTCATTTTAAGCCATTCTGTTTTCGAAGGAGGCAAAAGACTGGGAAAATATGTCCCGCTGAAGGAGCCCCTTTTTTGCGACATTGTGATACAAGTAATAAAATCTGGTGTTACAAAACTGAAAACTGCAACATTTTCTACTCGCACACATAAAATGAAAGGTGTATTTATCCGATTTGACTGTCATAAAAGATCCCTGTCATTCAACTTGTGCGACGTAGTATGATTTAACCCCTTCAGTCAGAATTATGAAATACCTAACCAAAAATGTTTTTATTTGTTAGACTTGTGCAAGGTTAAGAGTATCTTATAGACAAAATTTCAAGTTTGTAGGCAAAAAATTAAAAGAGTTATGATACGTCCAATATTCCGGATATCTATTATTGAAACAAATATATCAGATAAAAAAAAAACGATGAAATATCAAACAAAGTTCATTGTAAAATGTTCTATAAACAATAATAAAAAATAATATAAGCAGTGAAAATGATCAATTAAAAATTTTTTGCTCTTTTAAAAAATCAGAAAAAAACAACCTCGCCTTTGTAACAAGCATCCATGGCTGGAAAAATAAGCCTGTCTATATCTCTCAATCCCTATTTGTTACTGTTGTCAATCCCAAAACTAAAAACTTTTGCAGAGATAATAATAAACATAATGTAAAGAGTCAACTAGGGAAAAATGAAGTATTTTGATCAATTATTATATTATTAACAGTTGTTTAAAGTTCATGTTCGATATACCGGACGCCAGGGATGCAATGGTCAAATCCGAAATGTGTATATGTGTATCAATTATAAAATGGACAAGTTAAAAATAAAACGTATATATTCTGGTTACGCCACTAAGAGCTATGATTAAGAATTTGCTCCACGCCAAATATCTCAACAATGTCATGGTAAAGTTACAAGAAATTTACTGTAATTCTCAACGGTCACACAGAAAGTGGCAGAGTTGTGACATGCCACAAGTCGCGTATTGACCCATTTACATCTTGAGCTCATATGACTTCACTGCGACAGTTAAGTTGTAACCGGTCATTTTGTAAGATTATATGAAGATGTCATTGTAACGTCACTTTGTGACGCCGACACGAACTGACATTAGTGAGTATCTGCACCTTGTTTAAGTCTTAACAGTGACTTTTCGTAAATCCAACCAACTTCTATATTAGGGTCCATTTTCAGTCACTGGGCTATTAGGATTAATGTATATGAATTTCAACAGTAATAACGAAAATGATTTGAGAACGAAGATTTGAGAACGAAAATGAATGATGGAGTTTGAGAACTGAAACATAACCTAAAACTGTATACCTCAAAATAAAATTGTGCAGAGTAGAATAAAAAAGCGTAGAAATAACCGAAATAATATACTGAGTAAAAGTTACGTGATAATAATAGTCATCTAGATTTGAAAAAAAAAAGAAAGAAACCGTAAATTCGCCGTTTTTGTTATCGCCTTAACCATATCTATTTTTTTACTACATGCTGAAGAATGAGTTTTTTTTTAACGGATTTTGTGAACCGCAAAAATGGATACAATTTCAACTCTTAATGTGTGACACTAAAATCTATCGAAATAGAATTATTGACGAAAAGTTGCGAAAAAAGGTTCCTACTTAAGATAAATGTGTAACTAAACTTATATCCAACATAGTAATTTAAAATATTTAATTCCTTAAAACTTAAACTAAGATCTAAGGTGGCTGACATACGTAAGTCAAGAAATGAATTTCTCCAAAAAAAAGTACATAATTAATTTTTTTCTAGTGTGACTGTAACCATCACGGTATGAAACAACTCTCCGCACAATGAACATTCTCCCAACGCATAAATATTATTCTTCATCTAAATGGATATTTTTATATGCTCAGGGGAAGTTACTCAAAATAAATAAGGCTAAAAAAACGCAAATTAGCATTTTCAACAGTTTTTTTTCTTTTTATCTTAAATTCATACCTAAGCGAAAAAAATAATAACAGCTTCTGCAGATGAAATATTCTTCACCCCAATAATTTCTGGAAAAATTAGCCTTTGCATATAATTGCCAGTTTTGTCAACTATAATAATTCTCGCCGTGTTTGTTTAGAATTTTTTTATTTAAAAAAAGATCTTGAAAAAATGATCTTTTTTTCTCCTTCTTGCTTTTTATAATAAGGAAAACATTATTATTACATTCTTGAATTAGCAAGCATTGTAAAAAGTTAAAATCAAAAATCTAGTACTCTGAAAACAGTTTCATTTTTCTTCCAGCTTAAATCTAAAAACAGTAAAAGCCTGCCATGAATATTTCTTAAGCGTTTTATTCAACATTTTTTTTTATGTACTCGAGTTTTTAATTTTATCATCATCTGTACCCTGAGGGGTTTGTTCAAATAAATGAAAATAATTTGCTTTTCTTTAACTTTAAAGCTCAAGCTATAGTTTTTGAGAAAAGCATTGCGGCTTATAAGCAATTATAGTTGAAAATGAAAGAAAAAAAATTGTGTAAAAAGTTCTCGTTAAGATTTTAACACTTTTTTTCAAAGCAATTACAAATGGTCCGTTTCTCAACTTGTAGATTATTTTTTGGATTCTGTAAGTTCTGGTTGGTCACTGAACTGAAAACGAAATTGGAATGTTTAAAAATCGCTTATATAATCAACTTAGAAATTATTTATAATTGTATCATTAATTAATGTCCTTTCTCGAATATTCTTTTTTGTATTGAACATTTTAGACAAGAAAATCAGAAATCAAAAGTTTTAAACTATTATTAAGTAATTAATCAAACTTAAAAAACAAAAATGAAAATAATAAAATAATTTATTTCTTTAACATTAACCAAAATGCTCAGGTAACAAGCAGGGGCGGCAAGTAGGGGGGTCAAGAGGGGGCGGTCGCACCCCCAAATTTTTTGAGCAGAATGATAGAAAATGGGTGATTTCAATTTATGTAAGTCGGAAATCGATGTTCATCAAAGGAAAGCCCACTGGTTCTCAGCAACTATTTGATGAAACTTGACACATTCTCAGACTAGAAAAAGTGTTTTTCCTTATTTGGATGATGACTTAGAAATTCATGAAGTATTTTCGGCTTTTTCAGAACATAGAAAACTGATACAGAACCATGGTTAATTTTAACTAAACAAGACATTTCCTCATATAGGCCAAATATTTGATACTTGTGTGCCCAGTGTAACAACGGAGAGGCCGTGCAAAGTGGTGTGGCTGCAAGGTTTTCACAAGAAAATTCCTTGATATTTTACATTCACTTTTACGCTCATTTTTTTAAGTGTATTATTTATTTAATGAGTGTTCATCGCTTTCTTCTGCTAGAAACACGTTTCAGCTGCCCAATACATTATAATGCTTTCATAGAAACTTCTTAAAAATGCATGTGATTATTGAATAAAAAAAGACATATCAACCAAATACCTTTTATGGGGCTCTATAATTATGCAATCGCGGAGTGACACAAGATAATCTTCAAGAGTTAAAATGATAAAAACATTTTTCTATAACTTCAAAGCAGTGATTTGACGACTGGAAGAATTATTGAAAAACGATTCTTTCCATGGTGAAAAAGCTCATGCCTTTTAGCATGTATGACTTCGTTTAAATTTTTATAAAATTTGTTTGCATCGGGAAAAGGTTTTTGAAAAACTCTATCAAAATCTATATCTTCAATCCGCTACTCAACTATTCAAACCACAGTTCAATCTACAATTGATCTGTGCACCATACTACCACAGTTCAATCTACAATTGAAACTGAAAATAGATTTTTCATAGATTTATATTTCAATCAATCGTGAAATTTTTCATAAAAATTCTAAAAATTCTTCCTCCGAGCCAATTTTAAAGAGGCGTAAAAAAAAAAAAAAAAAAAAAAAAAAATCCACAGATGATGTGAAGTCAAACATTGATTTTTGAATATTTTGTATGAAGTAATAGATTCAGTTTGGAATGAAATTAACACAAGATTTGATGATAATTATTTTTCTGTATGGTTGCCTGGGATTATGGTTATTTGGATTGGATTTTGAAAACGAAAAATAAAATATTTCAACTGTGAGTAAAATTTTTAGCATGAGGCAAGAAAAATTACAAGCAGTATACCGACAGAATGGTTTTCACATCCAAAGACTGCAGTTCCGTCCTTGTTATGAACTCATGAGTCTGCAATAGTAAATAACAGAGCTGGAGGCAGATGATATCTCATTGAAGCTGAGAGCGCCGACATGACTAGATTATTCAATGATGAAAAGTTTAAGCCCCTCACAGTTTTTGAAGTAGCCTGGGTGATTTTGAAGAGCAAGATATGATAAGTGTTTTCATACATAACTTTGTGTTTCTTCAATTATTTTTTAACTATTACAATCAGCTTAGCTAGTAGAGAAAGATTTTTTTTTATGTCTCAGGAGGTTAGAGAAATATTTCCGGAGCACAAAGGGGGGGGGGGGACTTTTCCATTTAACTGAACTGGCAAAACAGCACGACATTAGGCACTATAGATTAATAACACGATTCCCTGCTCTTCCGAATTCCAAAAATCATGCATTATAACTTTTCCAAAAGGTATAAAAACTTTAGTAGCGAGATATTTTGTATGATAACTTTTTAGTCAATGAATCAAAATTTTAATTGTTTCTAAACACTAGTTTTATTCATACTAAACCGATTTTATGACAATTTCTTGTTAGCTAATGTGTGTTTGGTTATGCTTTGGGGTTATACATATTTAAGAAATTCGACCCCCCAAATGAAATGGTGAAATGCCGCCCCTGGTAACAAGAAAGGTTTCTAATTATTTCATATCTGTAATGTTTATCACTGAGCAGTTAAAAATGGTTAGCAATTAGATTTCTCAAAAATTTCTGTGTCTGTGTTTCATTACTTTTTTTTCCATTGTACTACGCTGATGTGAGAAATAATAAGATGAAAGGTTTCATATAGCAAGCAATTAACTACGTATTTCAAGCTATAATATACTTTTCGGGCAAATTGACAGCATTTAACGATTAATTTAAAATTGTAAATTTACGTCTATATAATTACTACTACGACTAATATGACTATGATTGCATATATATAACGATTGATGGACGAACAGGATACATGAACATTTCAATGTTATCAACAATAGGTTACTGTCAAAATAAATTAATGAACAGGAGAGAAAGTCCTAAATTTTTGTGTTTTTCTTCGTTTCATGCAATCAGTTTCTCGATAAGATGTTGCAATGATGATATTTAAATTGTATTTTGGTATCCCTGACATTTTTCAGTTCGAGAGTATCAACCTAGATGGAGTTAGGTGGATTATTTAAAATACTTTTGCTCAAAAAAAAAAAAACTACATTATTTATTTCCAAAACAGGTCACAAAAGAAGAGTGACAATCCGGTCAAAAACATGCAGTTCTTGACCTTTCATCCACTGCAGTCTCCAGTTCTGATTCTATTATTTTAAGAAATTAACGACAATTCTTACATTTTCACTAAAATGAATTTGCCCATGCATAATGAAAGCTTTCCAAAACTTTCGATGATTTTAATAATTTCTTAGAAGAATGCATCTCAATTTCTTTAAAAAAAGTTTCTTGTTCATCTATTGATTAAATTCTTAGAATTACGATATAGTTATAGACAGGACTTAATTTTACTCAAAAGAAGCGTAAGAGTCCTGTAGTCTTTGAAACTTGTTTTAATGAGTTAATGTAATAAATTCTAACGATAATAAGAAGTTTTGATAGCAAGAAGGTTCCACGAGAAAAGTACTTCCTCTTAGTCCCTTCGCTACGAGCCACTGCTCAATGTTCACCAAGTCCCACGCACTGAACGTTCGTTAAGACGGGTTAGTCGCCTTTGACGGCTGCTTGGCCCTTGCCTACGGCCTTGGCGAAAACATGGCGTGCCCACTGCATGTTACCCGTATTCGCGGCTGGTTGTATCAACAAACTTGATAATATGTATCCCTACTTGGCACCAAATTGGACTACATGACATTTTGCAGTACCAGATAATAATAGGCGATGATAATCGGGTCCTAGACCAGATTTTAATGGTACTGATTCTAATTAACCGGAAACTAATCTCCGGAACAAGTATTTCTTAACAGGAAGAGGAAATTGACAAAAATTCTTTAGTTGGGCTATCCTGATTCTATAGTACCTGTCTCAACCTCGGAGAGACTGCTGGGTTAGAGGAGATTGGGTTACGGACTGCTACGCAATTTTCTTTTATGTTTAGTAAATAGTGAAGGAAAAATTTTACCAATAACAATTGCTAGGATAAAAATATAATTGTTGATGGGCTGTGAAGCAAGTATTTAAAAATATGTTAATAGTCTTAAATTACTTTTTTGGGGAGAGCGTTTCTTACAGAAATATACTGTCGAGCAGGAGAACAGCAAGACGTGTTTGGGGCTCAAAAATATCCCAGATCCCTTGGTTTCAACATACATGTCGATCGTAGATGGCACTCTCCTAATACAGTTGCTTATAAAAAACATATTGGACTCCAAGGCCAGAAGGTAAATCTTGGCTACGCTAGAGGTATCTTTTTTGAAACAAAACCGGCTATTGAGTCTTCAATTTTCAGTCAGTCGTAAAGAGCTTGATCGTGACATTCTTTTGAGCTTCTTAAGAGTCATCAGATAAAAAAAGTCATCCTACCAGCTGCAAAAGTATTCTCATACATTATTTTTACGACTCGTAATCTTTTATAATTTTTGTGACATGTGTATAAAAGTATGTCTGGGGCTTTCTCCTTGAAGAAAGTGACTAGATACATGCACTGCTGAGAAAATACTACTTAGATAAAATTTTCAACCGGTTTCGTTGAAAATTGATAACAATACCGGAATCTTTGATCACTAAAAGCGATGACATAACTTTGAAGTAAACCGAAGAGATAGACTTTGATAACATTAAGAGATTGGGCTGCAATGCCACGAACATTTTAAGCGGTGTGTCGTATGTGGAATCTTGAATTGGTATTCACAGTGTAACAATGTTTTTCTCTCGCTTGCTGATAGTGTTAAGTAGTGCTTTCTGGTTATTTCCATGGAATTGTTTTTAAAATTCTATTTCATTTATCAATGCTAATTTCATGCATTTTTGAGATTTTTTAAAATGTTTTATCAAACATCTATGACCTTTTGATTTATTCTTTATTTCTCAAGAAATTGTAAAAACTAGGTTGGGACGAATATTTAGTGTTTTATTGTTATTATTTCATTTATTTATTTTTTGTACTTTTAGGTTTCTTACTTTGATTTAATTTTGTCTCAGTAAAAATACTGCCATGATTGAGATAAAAATTTCAATTATTTAGAAATAACCTCAAAATTTCAGAAAGCGGTCCCAAACTCAAAATAAAGCACATCAAATCTAACTAAGGGCTGAAAGAGAAATCCTAAGGATCAAGGAAGAAGTTAAATTAATTGAAGCCATTTCAAAGTAGTAAGAATGGAATACAGCAGTTAAAAATTCTAACCGATATCGAATCTAAGTCCAAATAAATAGTAAATGGAATACCCTAATAACCTGGAAAACTAACGGAAAAGTCTTATGACTAAATAAAACACACTGAAAAACTGAGGGAAAGTGTAATGTGTAAATGAAAGAAAGAAATGACTCAAGCGACAATATCACTGACTAATGAAAAATTCTAATGCATAAAAGAAAAAAAAACCTGCAGAATAAGGAGATAGTATAAAGAACTAATGGATAATTTCATTGAATAAGAAAAAAAAAATAACGAGAAACCCTCATGAATCAGGAATTATATTTTATGATTAAAGAGATAATAGTGTGTAGATAATAGCGTGTGGAAAAAATATTAACTCCTAATGAATTAAGGAAAAATGCTAAAGACTAGAGAGTATAAATAGTTAAAGAAGATATATTGATGAATAGAAGTAAGGTTTCAGCAAGTATATTTAAAAAACAAATCTTATAATTGGCATATATCGAAAATTACTTCAAATATTCGAAAGAAACTTAGTATTTCTTGCATCAAGAAGACTAGATCTTTTAAGTAACGTGGAAAAGTGCATTCAACGCAACGTGCACAAAGCACACAGACACAAACGAAATATTTTATATGCGTAAGTTACGTGAATAGGCATTGTTTTATTAAAAACTAATAGCTATTACTTTTTCAAGAGCATGACGTAGAGATCAATGCATCTCTGCAAAAATCCTTTTCATATTTTGAAACAATATTTCCCTTCAATAATTCAAAAAATCATCTTGATTACTTTTATAGACGAACGGTCTACATAATTAAATTACGAGACATTGTGTTTTTTATGTCAAAGTATGAAAAAAAAAGAAGAATGGGGATTCTCAGGAAAATCTTTAAGCTGCTTATCAGCAAACCACTCAAACCGCTGAATCCTGCTGTAACTTCCACGATTGCGTCAACAGCGTGTGTTAACAAACCCCAGGCATTCAATAGCCTCCCATCTAGCTCCTCTGTGTACACACACTGCGGAGGGTATCATTCATAATTCATAACCAATTACGACGAGCCAGTGTCATTAACTGTCGTGCCCGATACTCATCTCTGGTGGGAGGATTGGCCACCCCCCTCGTTAGAAGCGCGACCAGAAATCGCAGACCAATTATACACACACACACACAACCTTCCCATCAATACACTTCTTTAGGACTAAATACACACATCCAGCGCGGGAAAGAGAATCTCTCACTGTATTAGCATGACAAAGAAATCTACTCCCGAAACCCATTGTGAAGAGTGGAAGGCTGAAGTTTTTGTCATGATAATTCCTGGTACTGTCAGCCTATCTGGAACGTCTATCTGTGCCCGCATATTCGCGAGGCTCCAAGATCAATGTTTGCTTTGGCGAATACTTGTTACAGCACTCATTATTATGATCACTGGCCCTGCTGTGTTTTGTGAAAAGCAACCATTGGAATTTCCAATGTCCCGAGAGATTTTCACTTTGTTTGGCCTCAAGCCCGTGGTTTGCGTCAAGCATTCCTGGTGAATCTCTGCTTGGCAAATAGAGGCGCTGATGTTGTACCATCCCGGCGTCATGTTCTTTTGAAAAGCACGAAGCCGTGATAGCTTGTAGACTGTGTGACTTACTCCTAAAGGTAAACCTCTTACATAAAGGGTGCATATATCCGTCGCTAACTTCGAATTTTCGTCTTCCGGGGTGGCATGTGAAGTGGAACGATTAAAAGGAGCCATGAATCAGACTGACGGTATGAAATCGAATGCAGCGAATGCAATCTGCCATTTATTACATATTTGCATTAGTCTGTTTGCTGAAGATGCCAACAATGAGTCAGCGGTGCACGAAGATATGGTTAAATTTTAAACAAATGCTACACTTAAATATTTTTCAAATTCAACAGATTCATGAGTTGAGAGGCGTATAGTTAGCTGTCTTCGGAAATAATTATACAATAAATCACATCTTTTTTTCACTTTTCGCTAAGAATTTCCATCCAGCGTAATGTTCATTACCATTTTATCACAGATATGATTACTTTAAATGCTTTATCTCGTCATTTATCTGCACTAATTCCATTTTTGGAGTATGCACAAATGCTTCCACCTGCATTATTACAAGCAAAGTGTGCTCGAAAATCATGAAACGTTTTCTTCAATGTGCGAAACCAGAATACGCTTGAGTTGCTAACTTTAGTCAAGTGTACATCAAACACCGAAAGTAATTGCATCAAAAGTCTTTGCAATTGTTCTGATTTTTCTAAAACATATTCATCAAAATAATCATACTCTTAATTATTTGTTTTACAAATGAATAATAGAGAAAAGTGAGATAAAATGAAAAATTTAGTGGACTCATATTTTGAGTAAGACGAGTTGTTGTAATTTATTCAAAAGTTGTATAGTTTATTTATTAGACATTGTCTCCGCCTATATATTTACTTAAGAGTTTTGATAAAAGTCTGAATATTTTAAATGTTTTAGTGTTATTGCTGTGTGTCAGTTCTGACTGCTTCACAAGTTATTGTTGTCTTTAAATTTAAAAACATATGAGCTTTCTTCGTGTAAAATGTGAGGGAAGAAAAATACTACAATTTTTGCATTTTCCAAGTTAAAAATAGACGATGGAAATAAATTACCTTTTTACAAAGATTGGTTAAAAATCGCACATTAAGCCAGCAATTGTGCAACAAGTGTCATGCATGTGATTTGGAGTCATTCGTTTTTCAGTAAAATTGAAACTGAGTTGCAGTTTACAAACTACACAGACGCTTTCTACCGAATTGAAAATATTTTTACGGATTCTTCAAGAGATTTTCTCTGGCTATTTCAAATAAAACATAAATTTATACTTTAAAATATGCTTTTTTTCTAATCTCAACTCTTGCTTAAAGTTTGTTTTTCAATAATTGGTGCAAGTAATTTTATTTCTTGACAATGCCATTCGTCAAATGGTGTAAGTGTGTGTTTGGCACTCAACAGGGCTTGTATCTTTTTTTACTGCCTATTCTGTAGGTCAATTATAAAAGGCATTTTTTTCTTTTTTTGGTATTCCATACGGCACGCATCTTTTTTCTCCCGTCCGTACGGTGTGTCAACATAAGCACTTCTACTTTAAATGGGACACAAATATTTTTTCTATTTTTGCTCTTCATCTTCCCATGGTAGTGTAAGTCGTGATACGTAGCTTGATTTTATGTGACACTAACTGTCCAAAATTATGATTTTCACAAGTATAAGAAATCGGGAACTTTTTTTTTTTATTTTCTACTAGTGGTACCAGCACGGCTTTGCCCGCAATAGAAAAATTAAAAGGTCTTTTGGTTCGCCAGTATATTTACAAATAATGTATGGTGAATTTTCTCGCCAGTTGGCTTGTACCCATGTTACGGTTCCACGTTATGATAATTTCGTATCTCGCCAATTGGCTTGTGCCCATGTTAAGGTTCCACGTCATGATAATTTTGTAATTTACTTGTCCATCTTATGAAAATTTTGTTCTTAAAATTGGAATGGAAAAAGAACCACATCGAATTTTTGAAAAATTGTTTCGATGTGCACACCCCCATGCTACAAACGAATTCTGTGCCAAATTTCATGAAAATCGGCCGAACGGTCTAGGCGCTATACGCGTCACAGAGATCCTAACAGACAGGCAGAGATCCGGACAGAGAGAGATCCCTACAGACAGAGATCCGGACAGAGAGACTTTCAGCTTTATTACTAGTAAAGAATATGTTTCCATTCATTGCTTTTCAGATATTCTCATTTCATGTAATGGTTTTAGGACAATGTCAAATTATTGAGCAATCACGATTGCTTATTGTTCTCACTTGACTGTTTTGATGTCCTATCATTTTATTTTCCCACCGCCACCCTCCGCACCATCACCGTCGACCGGCTCCTCACGATGCTGCTCCTATAGCGAAAGCCGTCTCCAGGTTGCATCCATGTCCTACACACACGCGCATACATACACAACTACACACACACACACGCACACATACACACACGCACACAAACACACACACAAAAACATACACACACAAACACATACAGACACCTACACATACACACAACTACCCACACATTTATGCCTACGTACAGACACAAACGCATATGCCTACACACAAATACACATACACTCTCCACACACACACATTCATACCCCCATACACAAACATACCCGCCTACATACACACACTCGTGATTACGAAAAACATAATTTGAATTCAGGATGTCAAAATTCAAATTAATTTTTATTATTTCTTTCATTTTAATCACACGCGGGGGGCGCACGAGAAACACTTTGCTGGCACTATGGTGCCATCGGGCCTTGGGTTGCGGACCCCTGGTCTAAACTATAGTAAACACGTAATTGCTTAAATTTCAAATATGCCTGTTCTGTGGTAAATAAAAGAAATTAGAGCAAATGAAAGTTGTATGCCTCTATTTGAATCAATAAAAAAATCCTAATTTCAATTAAAATACAAAAATGAAAAAGAAAAAACGAATGATTAACATATTGCGTGCCATATTTCAGACTCTTATTATTTACACTGTAATGCTACTTCACCAGATGCTTGAAAAAATTTCAATATCATTTAAATTCCTTCCCAGATGCCCATTTTAATTGTATTAGATAAAAAAAAGGTCTAAGAGATTTAAATAACCAAATCGTGATGTGAATTGAGCAAAATAAAAACACAACAGATGGACAATTTTTTGTTTCGTTCGCAGCTGACAAGTGCAGTAGGCGTTGTAGAACGTCGATTTCTAACGTTACGCCAACACAATATGTAATCTTGTGAGTTTTCTTCTTATTAAATTAGATTGATCATCAATCTATTTCACGAAAACGTAAACAAAAACTACGCTTATATCACGGGAGCTGTTGAATTAAGACCATTAGGAAACAGTTAAACAAATGTGATGAAATTGAGTTGTGAAGTAATAACATATTGTGTCGAGATACTTCCGTTAAATTGGCTAATGTGGTGGGAATGTAATAATTGAATAAATTTCATGACTTATTGATCATTAAAAATATTGAGATTTTGTTTCTTCATAAATTAACTAATTCGCCACGCTTTTTCAGAAGAGTTAAGTGCAGAAATTTCAACGTGAGTAGAATTTTAAAATCAATTTGAATATGAAATTTGATGTAGTGTGTATGTTGCTAATAAAATGATTAACATCTCATTTCTGTAGTTGCCACCTATTGTCCTTGTTGATAAAGCCAATGGTTTTTGCGCAAAAAGATCATGTTCAAATAATGGTTGCGAACCATGGGTGTTATTGATCTGTATAGAAGTTGTACAGATCATGTCCTTGTGGACGGGATTCTACTCAAAACTAGTTTTATCAGGTTTCCACAATGGCACTCAGAATATTTCTGACTTTCTTAAAATTGTACGATTAAAAAAACAACTGCCTACAAGTTTTAGTCATGGTGCTACGCAGAATGATATTCGGATTACTTCCAGTTTGGGTGATTAACACCAATTCAAGTTTTTAATGGTTCTTACCTGTTCAAAATCTCCAAGACTCGAATTCGTTCAAGCCCCAAGGTCTTGTATTGTGGTTCAGTTCTAAATAATCAAACAATTCAGTTTTTGAAGTCACATTCTACTGTTCGGGTTTTAAAATCTTAAAAAAGCTTCATGTTCTCTAAAGCAGACTCCATCTGGGACTTTACGTTGATTGAAGGTAACAGGAGTTTCTAAACATTTGAAAGCCGTAGCAACACCTTATGAACAATTAAAATTTTCTTACGGCACCCTAATTATCTATTTTTATCTATATATAGATTCTTATATACTTATTTAACCAATTGTACATAAATAGAGCTGTTTGTATGTACTCAGAGAGATATAGTTAGACTTGGCATTTTTATATTTGAAAGATTTTGCGGAAAAGACCATAAATTATGTAGAACCAGGTTTGCCACTCGGTTATATGTTTAACAAGACTTTTACTTTTTCAGCTTCTGATTTAAACAAGACACTTTTTCAGCTTCTTAATGTAGAAGAGCACTTCGTACCTTGTAAAAATAATTATAAATATTATTATTAAAATAAAATATATGAAACAATGTCAGACCTTTGATGAGTAACCATTATTATTATTATTTTGCGAAATAAATAACAAAGATTTGGAATCACTTTCGTAACCAAAGATCTAGAACAATCGTTTGGCTTTTCAGTACTTGATGCTTTGGTATTAATCATTCAAAAACTTAGGCCAAATTTTTGCTCTTGACAAAAGCATAAACATTTGAGGAAGGTGGTGGGGGAGGGGGTCATCTTTTTATCTAAAATGCTCCAGACGGATGATAACTCTTTAGAAATTCAGTTTTTTTTTATTGACCGTGCAGCCATACGCTGCTTTATGAGAACAAAAAGTCTTTATTTAGTTTTTTTTTTCTTTCTCCATTTTGCTCCGAAAATTAAAGAAAAAAAGAAGCAACTCCTCTTGACATACGATTCCCCACCCTGAGAGAGCTTGTTAAAAAGTCAAGCCCCCTCGTGGGCTTAACCGGCTTGCTAATAATTAAAAAAAGAAACAGAAAAAAAAGGGCAAAAAACACACCACCGTACGATATTTTGCGTCAGGTTCATTAGTTTTCGTTTGCTGTTAAAAGCGCACCTGTGAGCTCAAGCTCAAACGCTAGTTACGATAGAGAAAAGAAAAAAAGTCTCGTTTAGAAGGAAGGTTGGTTGAAAAGTTTTTTTTGGGTGAAAATGCGTTATTTTATGATAGTCGTTAGTTTCGAAGCTTTGAGTGAAATACGACAGCGCTACCTGGTGGGGGTTCCAGAAGCTACGCGGGAGACAAGCTTAACTATGCTTCTGAAGAACTATCTTCTTTTTGCTTGTCATTTGTAGGTTGAAAGGTTTTCTTTAGTGGCTTTTTAAAAACTTTTAATTAGTAACGGCATTTTTGGCTTTTCTTTTTTTCGAAGGAAATTTTTTGTTGAAAATGCGTTTGGTAAACTCTTTTAGGACCAGAAGCTTTGTGGTAGAGTAAAGAAATATTTTGTGCACACAACTATGAAATTACGATATAAATAACATGCATGTCAAGTTTTGTGAAAATTGGTTCAGTTGATTTTGTGCAAATGATGGGACATATTTAACTGTATGGTCTATTAGAGACGGGAAACTACAATTTGTTATTCAATTCAGAAATATTTGCATTACTTACATTTAATTTTCACTTGAAATGCTATCTTAAATAAAAGTAAAAGCATAGCAGTATGAATGCGATGTTTTCAATCGATGTATTTCATTTCAATGTTTCCAAAATTAAATAATACTTAAAAATACAATATTTTTATCACTGTTTATAGCTCATATTAAGATTCTGATGTCTCAGTAGTAATGAAAAATATGATTTATAAATTGTTTTATTCTATCATTTATGAAATAAATTTTGAACTTTATGGACTAATGTGCCCCAAGTTACTTAAAATGTGAATAAACTTTACCCATAAATGGAAAAATACTAACAGTAAGGATAATAAAAACGAAGGAAACGGAATTATAAGGAATCGTGGAAAAGGTCAGCTGTCACTTTTCGTTAAAATGTATCATGAACGTTACTAACGAAAAAAACAGCTTGACTTTGATTCAAAAATTTGTTAGAGCTCTTTAGCACTAAAAGACTTCCGAAAGCCTCCCTTCTGAAAATGTTCTCCCAAAAGCGATATCAGTACCTAATGACTTTGAATTTTAGATAAAAATTTAATTTTTATTAGTTCTCAAAACCAAAATATTTTAGCCCAATTTGAAGCTACACTGGGATGAAATCGGAAAAATTAAAGCAGAATTTTACAAAATTATCAATTGCCAGTCACATGTGGGCAAAACATCAGCCTGTAGTTTTCCTCTTAATTCTGCGAGAACACATAAGAGCGCTGAGCATTTTTTTTTTTGTCATAATTTCATTTTGTCATTCTTTACTTCGATCTGTAAAAGTAATCAGTTTTTTTTTTTTTTTTTTTTTTTTTTTTGAGGTAAAAATTCCTCTTCTTGAATATTATTTGTCAGTTTAGCTTCTTTTTTTTTTGTACTGCCAGCAGAAAATATTCAAAGATTATAGTTGTATTTAAAGGGGGTTACGTTTAATTTATTCGGGAATTTTTCATTTGCCGTTTTCTTTCTTTAAGAATGATTATTTTGACAGGAAATTTTAGTTTTTTTTTTTCTCTGATTGAAGCTTGAATGTTGAACATGCGTCACTCGACATAACATTTTTTTCCCGAGGTAGACCGAGCAAAGCCGGGCGACGCAGCTAGTGCTATATAAAGTATGAACGTGTTGTTCTTTCTCGATATGTTGGTCGCTTTAGCCAGATACCTTAGTCTGGTAGTAAAAGTGCAGGTACATACTCAAAAGCGGAAGTTGGCTCAGAGGAGGAAAAAGCTCAACTGTTGCTAACTAAAACATATCATTTTCTACGCTGCGTTCATTCAACGCATTGATATTCATCAGTTGATTGTAGGTTGATGATACTCTTTGACGACATTGATTGATGCAAAACGATTACGATGCATAAACACACATATTTGATCGTATTACTGACGTTTTGAATTGAAATGCAAGCCGTTGTTCTGTAAAATGTTGGTTTTTAAAAAGAAAAAATTGATAATGATCGTGTGCAAGACATTGGTTTCAAACTAAGCAGAGTGTATTTGGCAAAGAGAAAATGATCATTACAAGTTTGGGGAATAATTTTACCGCGACGGTCAAGTTTAAATAAAAGCACTTATTCTATTTTCCACGAAAACATTCGTTTGGTACAATCTTTGACAAATTACACTGCAAAAAAAAAAAAAAAATCCGAAATGTCATACATTTTGGGATTTCACAGGTTTTTATCTATTATCTGAAAATCAAGTATCTTCGACAAAAAGATTCCTGAATTGCTACAAGTTGCACGAATGCAGGTTTCTCCCTATTGTAAAAAAACATTTTTAGTTCCAAATTTAAAGATAAACTGAGTGTAAGTATTAAGGGTGTCGGCTTCAGTTCACTTATGGCCTGTCCAGATTGACTAAGCTCCTAATGAGAGGGATTAAGTCCCTGGATTCCGTAGCTTTGCAAGAATTGCAGACAAGTCAGATGCTTAGTACTTCTTGCAATTCCAACTTAGCATTGGACACAGTTGCAATAATGCTTTTGGAGATTTCTTGGTAAATCAGGAAGGTGCCAAGGTATAATTTGTGTCTAAGTTTTCTCTGGAAGAACTAAATACATGACTGGCTTTAACCGGGAAGATTTCTGAATTCTCCAGAAACAGACATGGATAATTTCAGGAAAGTTACTGAATTTTAGCCGAAAACGTTCCAGTTTTTTTTCCAAGATATGTTACTGACACAAGTTGGGCACATTAGTTCCCCATTATTTTCAAGAAACGTTTCTAAATTGTTTTTACAGTGAATGTAGTAAGGGGATTACTAAAAGAGGGGAGATATTTTGCCCTTAAACATTCAAAACAACTTGACAATCTTTCTAGAATATTTTATAGTACAGATATGATTAATTTATTGTTATTTTTTATTTGAACCATAATATTACGTGTAATATTTAAACCAAAAACACTTAAAAACAGCAGAGAAATCCTTGAAATGCCATTAGCTTGGATGTCCCCAGCAGTTTTTTTATTGTATAATGTCTTCATTTTTTAAGCATTGGAATCAGATTTAAGACAAAAAACGTATTTTTCTTTGTTTAAATAAAATATTATTTATCCAATAAATTTCTTTTTGAAAGTGGGAAGAAAATGGAACACAAGAATGGAAGTTTGTCCTCCATATTTCATTTTTACAAACAGCAAAACAGTAAAAAAAAATCTTTTTCGCTAGGTAACAAGTGAGTCATTTTAAATTAGTGCGAAAATAGAATAATCTGCGCTATTTTAAGAACTAAAGTCTAATATTGGATTAAATCTATGTCATTTGAATTAATAATAATTTTTTCATAATACTTTTTTAATTAAAAATTTTTATTTCACTAATTTACATATACATTGACATGTTTAAATACTACAGAAAATATTGTGTTGTAATTCTTACATAGTTTATAATCTCGCTCAATTTTAAATTTGCCATTAGCACGGATAAATAATAGGGACATTTGGATGAATTGTTCTGTCCTTGCCAATGGTAAACCAACTAAAAAGTTTTTTTTTAATTAAAAATTTAAATATTTAGTTCTGCTGACAACAGGTGAAGTAGGCCGGACACTTTATTAACAAATACTTATTTTAAACAAATATTTTTCTAACAATAATATTTCAAGACTGTATTTTACGCAAAAGTCTCTAACTTTCGGTATCATTTGTTACGAATTTGATACTAGATATCTTAAAAATGTCAGTAAAAGCCATTTTGATGAGTTAGTTTCCAAAAGCAATAAGAAATTATTTATTAATTTATTGTCGACGTTTTACGTTTGATTTGCTACAAATTTGCTTAACAAATTACTTCAATGCAAAGTAAGCTCCTCGAAAAGAAAACAATTTTTCAAGAATTTATTCAGAAGTAGTTCGAAAAGCGAGGCATCGAAAATTGGAGAATTTTTACTTGTCTCAAAAGTTGCGTACTATGTTCACCGATATGATGAGAATGCGGCAAAATCTTTTTTAAAATGAAGAAATGAAATTTTGTTTGGAAAATTACAGAACAAAAAGAAAGAGAAATTCCATTCTATATTGAAACATTACTTTTCAGTTTGACAGTAAATTTTTACCTTCAAAAGAGAAAAAATATAATAATTAAATGAAGTGGAAAAGATTTATTTTTTTTTCATGGGACAAGTTAAAAATACATTTTTTAATGCAATATTTCCTATTAGATTATTAAAAAATTTTTTTTGGATCAAATGAATGAGTGAAGAAAGAAAGAATATGTAAATAATGAAATAATAAAGAGGTTATTAAGTTAATTAATATGCGAGAAAAGAAAAGGAATTAAAAAAAAACTGAATAAATAAGACAATAAGTGAATGAATGAATAAATTAAGAAATTAATAACTGGGATGGTATATAAATCAGTAAAGGAATGAGTAAACAAAATGAACTATTTCACTTTGTTCCGCGTATGTCTGACCAATTGTATAAAACATTTAAAATTCAAACATGCCTAATATTGGCTAAATAAGTACTGCAACTGAGTATTAGAAGAGTTTAATTAGTGCTTAAAATGGTTATTATAAAAACTGTATCATTTTAATATGACAAAAATTCGTTTTGATAAATCTCAAAATATATAATAATATTTGAATCAAATTTAGAAAATGACTAGTTTTTTACACACTTTGACCATTAGAGCTACGTATATTATTTTTTACGCTTATTTAAAATTCAGGTGCACTGAATTATATCTACTTCAGAAAAAAAAATCAAATTCTTTATCTACCACCGTGGCACAGCAAACTATGAAAATATTTTAACACTTGCTCCACTATTTCCCTTTCTCCACATTCCACTACTTATGATGTTGTAAATGTAAATGTGAATGTTGTTCGCAGTAAAAGGTGTATTGTTCTGCGCTTAAGGTGAAGTATTATGAAAAAAGCAGAAAAAAGAGCAAAATTTTGTCATAATTTTTGTTGAAACGAAGAAGTTTTTGGTGATATTTTATAGCTCTTTTTTAGTTAGAAAGCGAACGAATTACGTTGCGATCGCAAAAAAGTTTCTAACAAAGAACATGCATTCTAAGTGATGTTTCTTTTTTAGCTATAAGAGAACATCGGAACAAATGACAGACTACGCAACAAATGCAACTCAAGTGGAGCATTTTTTATTCACTTTTACTTTACTTTTAATTATAAGTTGATTTTAGCTTAATTTTGTTTTCACTGGTGTTTCTTGTAAAAGCTAAAAATTGAGTTCTCTCTTTAACTCCTCTTTTCTGTTTTCACAGCTATGTACAACCACAGGATCTACACTTCCAGATTTATTTAAATCGTGAACTATTTTAAAAGCGGCAACTTTTGGAAGGAAAATTTTTCTCAGCATCCATAATTCTCACGCCAATTTTAGACGCCAATCAGTACCTGCTGCATAAAATTGTTTAATTTGGTTACGCTTTAAAGCTTTTCACTTATTATTCATGTGCTAAAAGTTAACGAAGCATTTACTGTGCATGGTTTTTGACACGTTCGGAAAAGAATTTCGATTCTGAAGGTCATGTATACATTGTATATCGAAATCTTAGAAAACGATTACATCATTGGTCTATTAGAAGAAGAGATCTAAATTTACTACTTTCAAGGCAACAAATACATCACAGAAAATTATTCCCTTTTAAGTCAAATATGTTTGAGTGCAGTGAAAGAAACTTTCTTAAAATATACCAGCGACTGAAGTAGATAGTGTATTAGTTATTTAAAATAGTGTTTTGTCTTTTGAATAAGAGAAACATTGAACGTCAAAATTTGTAGAATATATTTATAGAATTCAATATTGAATTCAAATTTGAAAAGGAAGACGAAAAAAAAGCACATTAATCTTATTCATAACGCATAATTAAATGCCTATACTAACAATAAATAGGGGAGGGCGGGCTACAATGAGACATTGTAAATTCAAAAAAAAAAAAAAAATTCTGACAACTAGCACCACCTAGGATTAGTAAACATAACCAAAATGCTTCCCAGGAGTCCTAGTTCCATGCTGTTCTATGCTTTCGTTTTGTAGAAAAAAATAGTTACTGTTTGGACACACTGAAAGTTATTTGGATAATTTCTTGCGTCCATAATAATCTTGAGAAACTTCAACAATTAAGCTAAGTGTTGTAGTTTATGTTGTTACTGACACTTTAATATATTATTCAGCTATATTATTTTTATCTCATGGTTTATTTTAATGATACGAAGCTAAAATCTTTATTTTGTTGTTTGGGCCACAATGAGACAAATTTTTTGAACTACAATGAAACGTCTCATTGTGGCTCAAGCAACAGTAAGCAAGTGTAAAATACATATCTACTTCTTGTTTTAGTTTACAAAAAAGAAATTTAACAATAAAAAATAGGTTTGATTCTAAAATATTTATATTTTAACAAATTATTACAAGTGAACTTTTTATTTTACTACACAGCTTTGTACACAACAAAACTAGAAACCGGTTAGGTGTTAATGAGGTTGCCAAACATGGTACTTATTTCAAAGCACTTTATGATTATAATCAATATTTGTATAAAATAAGTATATGAGTTAATCATCAGTTAATATTTGGCATTTATTATTTTAGTCTTTTCCTGTTTTTTTTAATTCCTATTGATTTTTTTTTTTTTTTGCTTACTGTAACTAAAATTGTTTCGTATGGAAGAAAAAAACAGTTATAAACATTTAAAATATGCTTTAAGTAAAAAAAAATATGTTTCTTTGCAGCCCTTGGAGTGAGTCAGAGGATAGCTTTTATTACGCTGGTTCTAGTTCAAAAATGTGTTATGGAAAAAGTAGGAGATATTTAAGAGAATTAGCATATGAAATGGCAATAATTTAGGTAAAAATATTTATGAAATATAGGAACCGTCACGTGCGGGACAAAATGACCATTTTCAATGCAATGGGAATATACATATTTTTTTTCAATGGTTTAAATAACTATTTCTAAACTAATGACATATGTTTCTTTTACGTTAGAACCATAGCTTTCAAATTCTACAATTTATTTCGTCATTGCTGTATTAAAAGAGCAAAAATATTAGCTTATTCATAAGCAAGTTACCAGGGGTTGACTTTGGATGTCCCGCACGTGACGCATGTAAATAAATTAAATTTTATTTTAAATGAAAAATTGTTTAATAAAAATATAATTGTGTCCGGAGTATTTTTGTATCAAATGTAAAGATTAAAAAAAATTTCTTACCCCTGTTTCATTAAAATATTAAGAGATATGACGAAATGTTAATGAAGTTTAAGCGCATTTTTGTCCCGCATGTGACGGTGGAATAGCCCTATATGTTATTATGTTAGTTTGCTTAATATTTTAATGTTATAAAAAATATCTTGAGAAAGACAAATTTTTTTTTTTTTTTTGACTCGATTCTACAAGAATCTTACACGGAATGAGAATTGCACTACATTGGCGGCAAATTAGCTATCGTTAGCCTCAACTTTTTACTCTTACCTGGCAATGCAGTGGATACTCAAAACGCTTTCTAAATATATTTAAATATTTCGCTGCTCTTAAGTAACATGTAATTAAACTTTTGCTCACCATAGTATTGTAAAAGAAACATACTATAAGAATACATACTAGTATCGCAAGCGGTTAAAATGTAAAGCAATTGTGTTAACAAAATAGATTGATGTAAGAGAGTTCTTTTAAAGTCAGTCTGATGTCTGATATAAGGTAAATGATTAGTCACGGGCATAATTGGGGACTTTTTTTTAAGTTTGAATTTCTATCAAACTGTGAGGTTGCACTTCTAGTTGATGGAGAAAACTAATAAAAGACAACTATATACAATATACATCACAAAAATTATTCCTTTTAAGGTTACGTCTACGTTGTACTTCATGGCTTTTAAAAGCAAACTTAAATTAAGCAGGAAAAAACTACGGAATACTTTTAAAAAACTAAAACGTAGTTGAATATGGGGCAAAGTGAAATGGTCAAATATTTACTCTGCTTTTAGTACAAACATCTGGTAATATTTAGATTATGTAACGACACATGTAGTCTATTCCAGTCAAGAAAAAATTGCCTCTGGAAATAAAGAATATGATAATACAAATAATTTCCAAAAATAGATACTCGTATTGCAATAGTTTGTGTAATTTAAAACTTATTTTTGCTATTATTTAATGTAAAGTTCTTGTTGATATTGTTTTAAATATTTAAATAAAACCTACTAATACCTTGTGCAGTATTTATTTGTTTAATGCTAAGCTTATTTGTATTTTAATTGCTTTGTACAATTAATCAAGTGCATGCGGGGTAAGGGGATGGAGCAAAGTGAAATATTTCATTTCATTTACTTATTCACTTTCATATCTTTTATCAAATCATTTACGCATTCATTTACTATTTATTTCATTTACATTTCTACGTTAAATAGGTTCCAAATTTATTCATTCACTTATTTTCTCATTCATTCACTATTTAATTAAATGATTATTTTTTTCTCAATTATTAACCAAATTATTTATTTATTCGTTTATTGATTTATTTCCTTTTTATTTATTTATTCACTTTTTATTTACTCATCTATTTAATCAAAAATATCTTTAATAATCGAATATAAAATATTGTATTCAAAAATATATTGTTTTTCACTTTGCCCCATGCAAAAACGAAGTGAAAATTTTCCACCGTTTTTTTGAAGGTAGAAATTTACTGCCAAAAATAAAAAATAATATTTCAATGCAAATTATATTATAAAATATGTTGTTCTTTCTTTATGCACCGTAACTTTCAAAACCAATTTTCATCTTGGTCATTTTGAAAAAAAAAAAAAAAAAAATAGTTATCTTAACTGTTACACTTTTCCCCACATTCCCCTACATCACGAAAAATTCTAGTCTCTCGTTTATGTCCATTAGCCGCGGCATGGTTTCACAAGGAAGTGCACCTTTCCCTCCTGAGTTTGAAAAATAAAATTTAACTTGTTTCAAAAGGTAATATTAATTAAATATCATTTAAGATTTCAAAAATGTTTTGAAAATGGTTATTAGTTACAAAAACTAAACTTAAGTTCAGTTAAAACAAAGGACAAATTACTTAAATAATGTGATAAATAAAACTTATAAATTAAATAATTTTAACAAAGATGAAAATACATCTCAGGATTGATAAGTTATTATAGCTTTAAAATTTATGAATAAATATGTAAGAATTGCTTATTAAATAAATAAATTAATTAATTAAAAAAATAAATTTATAAATAATATTACACACATTTTACGGAAAGTAAGGAACAGCTAGGAATATTAACAAATCGCAATTGAAATAAACAATAGAAGATGCGATGCAGCCTCTGACTAATGGGACTGTAAAAGATAAAACCAAAACCGTCTCACTTACGTAGGACAAGGCCTGTCCGATTAATTATCTGCATTGTCCATGAAATTGTAATATTTTACCTCTTTGGCCAAAACTTAAATCACCACAAGGGGGCGTATTCAAGCTTTAGAACCATCAACAGTTTTGCAGAACTAATGAAAAGTACTTCTCCAAGAAATGAACAAATTAAATTGCGAAGGGCATTTCAAAATAATGTCTTTAACTGTTATTTTAAAGATTTTTTTCCACTGTAGATTTTATTAGGACATAAAATCAGAACGTATTCCGCATACTCAAAGTCATTACCGCTAGTTACAGTTACAGGGATCCTCAAAACGCAAAATTTGTTTTGACATCTATTGAAGTTTCCATGTACAATTTGACATCACACAAGAATACCAATACATAAAAAAATAATTAATTAATAAATTAGGTTTGTTTAATGTATTCGCCTTATTTGTTAACTGTGTTTTTTTTTCTTTTTTTTCCCACATTAAGTCAAAGAAATTTTAGTCAAAAACATATTTCAGTTTTCTGAGTGATACCATAGTTTAGAAATTCATCTTAATGATTTGAAGAAAAAAGATTCTAAAAATACAGCAAACCCAAAAATTGCCATCAATGATGTAACCAAAATTAACTTCCCTCGATAAAATAGAAATAGCAATCTAAGGGAAGTTTTGAATGTCTCATTGCAAGGCTTCACTTACACAAATGTTTCGAACTAACATGATTTTCTTAAAATTCCTAAAATATCCTTTTGACAACAGTCTACCTGGATAATTTCGAGATCCTTTAGCAGTTTCAGGAACAAATTTTTATATTTTAATCTGAAACCCCAAAACAGAAGACACCTTTGCTTTGCTATGGAAAACAGTGGCGGTACTGTTTGAGTGACGTTTTGGCAGTGGCAACCCTGTGAACCATGTTTGTGATATTGGAATCACGTTCGTATCAAATCTGCTGTTATCGCGTTGTCCTTGGTCAGCGAGAAAAATCGTAAAAATAAGAAAACGAAAGCGAGGGTCAGAACAGAAACAACTCCACTCGAACCTTCTGTTATCAGTAAATTCGTGCCTATGGCCTTTTTTTTCCTTAGCTTGCGTATTTAAGAAAGCCTTCTGGAAGCATTTTGGTTTAATTAAAAATCATTCCATCAAAGTTTTGTTTCTTTGGTACAGTCGGTTCCTTAAAAGATTCTATTATCTTACAGGAAAACACTTCGTCTTAATTAAGAATGAATAGTAATTATTTTTAAAAGGATACTTTTTAACAATTTTACAAACCATTTAAAAAAGTAGAAAAAAAAAGTTGAAGAAGAAAGCGATTTATTTATATAAACCATAGATATTAAAAATTGAACGAACAGAAATCGAAAATATTTGCAGAATATTCATTATTATAAACAATCAGGTAATAAGCTTATATTTTTTTAATTACTTTTAAAACCGATAGTTTACTTTTCCAAAATAACTTTTTTTTAAAGCTTTGCATTTTCTCTCAAAAAATATACATTCCTACAATGAACTATTAATAATTAGGGTAAAACTTAACTTTTAGGCTTGATTTCGAAAACTAAACTGCTGCAAAATTGAATTCATAGTTAGTCCCTACACATTTCTAATAATACATAATCATGAAATATCAGAGAATAATTATGTGGAACATAAATTAGGAAATATGCACTTGTTTACGATTTAAATGAAACTCCTCTTTCAATATTGAACATTAAGACAGAAATTAAAATTAAGACCCAATTATCCTCTATTATGTAGGATTTTGATTTTTGATGAACCAATTCTAAGCTTAGAGAGGGCCTATTTATCGTAAAATTAAAAATCTTGCCTTAAGTTTGACCAAGAGAGTTAATAAGAGTTGCTTGCCATAAAAAAACACATTAATATATTTTGATCTCCTGAAATTTCAAAACAGACTATTACATCTCCAAGTAAGTTTAAATTTCGCCTCTTAATATCAGGACCAGGGTCATACCCAGAAACTAATTTTAAGAGGTACATATCGTTCTTGTGGTTAAAAAAAAAAGCAATTTTTAGACGTACCACTTTTACTATAATTTACCTTTTTTTTCTTCTGTTTGGAACGTTCTTTAAAACTATGTTATGAAAGGAACAAAGATGAATATTATTTAAGAATATAAAGCTACCAAAAGATCAATATTTGCACTAACCGAAATTGGTGAGAATTTCATTAGAGAATTGATAAAAGACAGTCAATAATTGAAAATGCAGTCACAATAAACGACATATAAATGAAAAAAATACATATTAGCTTTCGCAAAGTTATATTTCTTCTCATTTTTGTTATGTAAAACTATTTAGATACCTTTTGTAACGCAATGATAGAGTTATAACACACATTCCGTTTCAACGCTTTTTTAGATGTAGTTTCTTTAGGGAGTCCGGGATAGAAAATCTTCAAATTTTGCAATTTTTTTATCATTTAAAAAACTTTTGCTTTTTTTCTGCTTAAACTGACATTTGAACCTTGTTTCTATCTTAATTAGAACGAAAGTTAAAATTATTTTTGTTGCATGCATTTAATTAAAGTTTTAAAGTTAAAAATAATATTCAACGCGTTTTTCTCCATGATGCAATTATTTGCATTCAAACTCAAGAACTGATAAAGATTAAGTAATGAAATTTGGAGTATATCTTTCTCAAACAGTTTACTTTAATCTTTATTCGGCAAATTTGGAAAAAAACGTTTACTTCAAAAAATGATTTAAAAGAGAAGTATCTAAGAATTTTTCGAAATTTTTCTCCAAATGTTTTCTATTTTTTATTAAATTAATAATTTTTTAAATTACCGTATAAAAAATAAAACTAAGATATTTCTGCATATTTTTTGGAAAAAAATTGAAAATTGACCTAAAATTTTTGATTTTTGTAATTTAAAGCAACCCTATTTTTTAAAAAAAACATAGTTAGATTTAAATTAAAAAGATTAGGCTTTCAATATTTGTGTTATGATTTTGCTTTTTAAATAGATGGTGAATCAGTGCAAAAAAATTCAAAACTCGAATTGTTGCTTTCAAAATATGCCCCGGACCCCCTTAAATGTTTTTTTAAACATTCCATTGTAGAAACGATCTTTCAGCAGCGTGTTATAAAAGATAAGTTGTCTAAAATTCAAGTTAATGATATTCTGCAAAATATCTATGTTGCACTACTGAAAAACTGCTGCAGCAATCAATCCAATATATTCTGCAAATACTTTCGTTTCCTATAGCTGATATTTAACAATCAAAATAAGCATACAAAAAGTCTTTCAAAACAAGCTTTTTTGAGTACAGTAGACCTTCCTTTTACGCGGGGGTCACGTTCCACGGAAGTGCCGCGTAAATCGAAACCGCGTAAATTGAGACCTAATACTAATGTTAAAAGGGGTTTGGTTCCCTAACAAAATACTTCATTCTAGTGATGACTAATTGTATATAATAAGTTTAATGTGTACTTATACCGACTTTTATGCACAACATGCATAAAGAAAACATAAATTGATTTCGTGTTCAGTTTATAAAGAAGAGCTGGCTATGATAGTCTTTTAGCAGTCATTAAGAATTTTTCTCTGTAATTCTTTGCAGACGCATCCATGATCACTTGTGTCACTTCCATGATAGAATCTTCCTTCACTAAGAAATCAGAAAGATCATTTCTACTGTCTAGGAAAGCCGCAAAATTTTTAATGTGAACGTTTTTGGTTCTGCGTCACCGACGTCGGTATCCTCGTTGGTTTTGTCCTCCTCTGTCACTCCTAAAAGATCCTCTTACAGTGAGTTCTGAGTTGTGTGAGTTTAATAACTTTACTTCTGGAAAAACCTCTGGAACCAATCGCATAGAATGTCTCCAGTAGCACAAGCTCGATTATTGGCACGCGAAGATGCAATCTATTGCACGTAATCTGCAATCTTTAGGAGTTTGGATTTTGAAAGCAGGGAAAGTTATATCTGTTTGTATTGCCGCATCCGCGTAAAACCGAAACTCATCCGCGTAAAATAAAATAAAGGTGTCAAATCTTAAACCACGTATAGTCGAAACCGCGTAAAATAAATCCGCGTAAAACGAGGGTGTGCTGTACTTCTGATTTTTTTTTTTTTCGTGGTACAGATATGAGCTTATTCTCTGTTCTGTATCGCCAATCTCTCTTTACGATATAAAGCACTCAAAAATTTATTAAAACACGTTTTGTTAAAATAAAGGGGATAAGAAAAAGGGTTACACAGGTATTTTTTTAAAAATATTTTTTAAATAAATTATTATTATTTTTTAAATTGCTCCGATGCTCGAATATCCCATAAAATGTTTTCACGATGCAAGGTAGTGCCATACTTTACCACGTAGAAAAAAATCTTTTGTTATAAAAAATATGTTGTTTCCATCAAATTTTTCTGAGTAAAACATATCTGAATTCATAAAGACTACATTTTGATAATTTACCATCTTTTCAACCCCTCTTTTCATTTTCTGTTTGAACAGCTCCAATGATTTTCAAAACTCAGTGATGTGGTCATAAAGTCCTCCAATAGAATCGGTGCCCCTCGGGGTGATGGACCAGAGATGGTTACGTTTCTGGTCTGGATCAAAAAGACAGAGTCTCTTCAGGGCCCGATTCAACCAGTTAAACTACAAATAGTGGCAGATACGGGGGACCCTGGAGTGGGATATGATATATTTTAGTGCATGTTGAATGAAACCAGATGCTACTTAAAGTCTAAGATATATTGAAACATTTAAGATCTTATATTTAATAACTAGTGGTACCCCGCACGACTTTGCCTGTTGCAGAAATTTAAAAGTTCATTTGGTTCGCCTGTATATTCACAAATAATGGATGATGAATTTCTCGCGAATATGGCTGTTAATTTGCTCGCCCACGTTATGATAATTTACTCGTTCATGTTATGATAATTTACTCGTCCACGTTATGATAATTTGCTCGGTAAAATTTTCTTAAAATTTCAATAGAAAAAGAACAAAATCGAATTTTGAAAAATCGCTTCGACGTGCTCACCTCTATGCTACGAGCTAGTTTTGTGCCAAATTTCATGAAATTCGGCGGAACGGTCTAGGCGCTATGCGCGTAACAGACATCCTGATAGAGATCCAGACTTTCAGCTTTATTATTAGTAAAGATAAAATGTATGATTCCACATCATCTGTTTATTTACAAGAATTTTTTTTTCGTGACTATTATTTTTTGTAAAAAAAAAGAAATCGAGAGAAATATATTAAAATATATCAAGATTACTTCACGCTTGCTGTTTCGTCTTCTCTTCTTATTTTTAAAACCATATTTCTTTTTATTTAAAGAAATATAAGTTGACCCTGAAGTATCACTGAAATATCCAGTCACAGTCAGATACTACAACACGTCGCACCTTTTATTTTTGCCTCATTTTCGTCTACACCGGTTTATAGTGTATGATTAATAATAGTATATTGCTTCCCGACAAGTTATACTTCGAAACCAAGTTAACTACCTGTCCAAAAGAACATCAGGGAGGAATAAATCCTGTACTATGAAACGAAATAGCAAATCGTTTCTTGGAGTTCAAAATGTCAATGTAACCGATACGATCAACTTTTAGTTTCGCATCACCGGAACTCTATTACGGGATCTCTAATTATTTCCCGCCACTCAGCGCCCTCCTCCCCTTGAGCCACCCTGTTTCGAACGTAGCTATCACTTTTCCAGTTTTTCTTTACACGAAGGGTGGGTTGACGAGTTGTCGGTTTGAGCTGAAGACGATTGCGTAAGCGTTCGAAAACATGCCTAACCTTGGCGAAGAAGGCGTTCAGGAAATAGTCCTCTGCTGGTCATGTGATGATAGTAGCCTCTAGTGTGTTTTCTTTCGCGGGTATATATTCTTGCACACCTGTTAGAAGAAATATTCGGCCTAATTTTAGTAGTCAATACTTCAAGTGGCACGCTGAGAAAATGAATTCGTGCATGTGGGGATCGGTATAGAAACCACATTTTGTTTAATGACCGATGCAGATAGTAGGCATTTTAATTTCTTATTTCGTCTCATATTAAACTGAGAATTTCATTAAAATACAGATACATATGCAGAAAAAAGCATGCACCTATGAAATTAATAAACTACAGTACGCACGCAGCAACGCACACACAATGATTTAGCCGCTGGACACTAGAAGTAAAGTTCTTCAATTGAAATCATTATTTGATAACTTCAATTAAATGACTCGGCAGGTTCTCATTAACCTTTCAGTTTTCTCAGGTATGCTGCTTCAACGGAGTTTTATTCAAATTACTCTCCCTTTCTCCTTACTTCACTCCGTGTTGTCAGAGTAAATATTTGTTAAAAGCAGATAGGAAGACAATCTTTTGCATTAAAAACTTAATAGCCAAAATTTTGAAAATTTCACCACGTAAACATTGCAGTTCTAGAATTCTATTTCTGCAGTCAGTCGAGAGAAAGGAAAACATCTTTCAAAGCCAACTCAAACATAAAAACAACTCAAAGTTGTTCCTCTAAAGCAGAGGTGCAATAAAAGGGACTATTTTGAGGGATCATGTAGTCACAAGCCTAATATTATAAAAAAATATTCGTGTAAGTACTTTGAGGAAACACACAAACTCCCCTCTCACCCCTTTACGATTCTGACTTTGTCACTTCACCGAAGAAAGTAATGTTCAGTGGATTTCCTTTTAACCGGCTGTGTATAAACTGGCGCTGTTATACGGAGTATATATAAAAAAAACTATAGTATACAATAAACTCACGACTATCCGCGGAATAGGGTGGCACGGTAATTGCGGATAACAAAATTCGCGGATAATCCTCAAAGTACATAAAAAACGATACTAATGTATCCAATAGCTTTAGAAAGATAAATAACACTCGTGTTTTTTTAAAATAATAGTAAAATGATACCGTGTATAAAAAATGTATGTAAAAATTTAAAATCGAAGGCTCATTATTGAAAATGGATTTTACACATACGAGAGCGAATGGTGTAAACAGATTAACCGAAACAAACCAAGCACGGTTACACACAAAAAAAAGGGGAAAGGACAAGAGCTTTTTTGAGCAAGACTGTTCCGGTCACTCGATTGCGCGCGTAAGTGCGTAGATCTAAAAATCAGTAAATAGTATAGACTTAAAGCAATAAATAGGGTAGATATAAAACTCAGGTTTCTGAGAGGTAAGATTCGGCGACCATGGAAGATTTGTAGAAGGTAGAAGTAGAAGGAAAGGGGAAGAAAGAAATAGGAGTGTCGGGAAATAGATATTGCACTTGTTAAGTTAAGATGCGTGCATTTTTCTGCATTCAATTTAACTTAACCGCAAAAAAAAAAGAAAAAAAAAAGAAAAAGAACGTCAGAAGGGCCGCAGATGATCCGCCCCGCGAATGAATCGCCCGTGATTACAACTTGAAAACCTACTTTTGTTTATTACTGCAAGAGGAAAACGGTTGATGTTTTTCACAGAATAATATAATAATAATAAGAGGTGTCTTCAACGCAAACAATTCACACAGAAACTCGCTCATTTTTATGCTTGTGGTTTAAGTTTTGTTTTTGTCAACTTAAAAAAACTAAACGTGTTTAAAAAAGGCTTATGTAGAAAAAAAATACAGATACCGTATAAGCGGGTGAGAATGGTTTGGAGGGTGAGAATTATACAAACCTCAGTTTTGTCGTGATAAGCGTTCGTAGTGCATTCTGGGCTAGCCCTGTTTCAATAGGAACTATTGTGCAACCTTCTCTGGTAATGAGCGAGATATTATCATTGTCAAAACGGCCCGCCACGAATTACCTGGTGATTGTGAATTTATTTGATGTGAGCAACTGGTGCTACATATTGTAGGTAGCTCAGAAATTCATGTTGGTGGACTTTTAGTGCAGATGGAATCACAATTTCGTAAGTACATTTCGCTTTTATATTACATAAAGAAAGTTACCGCCATTTGTTTTTTTTTTTCATTAAAAAATAAAATATTTTGATGTTGCTACAGTTACAAATGTGTTACAATTTGGAGGGTGACTGTGGTACAGTTATTAGTTGAAATTTCGCAGGGTGCGTTGGCTTATCAGAGAAAAACGTACCCAGTAAAAATCACGGGTGTAGATGCAAGTGCGTTTGAAGCTTTAACAATGTTGAAGCGAGGTAAGTTTTGGCAGTGGCCTGAAAAGGATGATAAGATTTGGTATCAATCTTCAAAAATTATGAAAAAAATAAAGCCTTTGTTTTATTTCAATTTTGTGTAATGTAGCTGACTCTCCAAAGTTCAATTTTCAGCATACTTCTTACATCTAAAACTTTCCCGTTAAAATATAATAGAGGTAGAGTATGGTACAAACCACCAAAACCTATATGAAAACGTTGAAACATATATGATGTACCATTCTCACCCGCAATGAGAGGGTGAGAATAGTACAAACGAAAACTGGTCGGGGGGGGGGGGGTGTTTCAAATTATTTCAGGGTCGCAATCGAAAACCAAGGTCCAAAACTATAATAATAATAATGCAACTTCTGTTTTTTTCGAATGAATAATGAGTAATTACAGTCAGAAATATTCTAAAACTGTACCATAGTCACCCGCTTCTACGGTAACAGAACAATTAGTTGAAAGTCACAAATGCCAAACCTTAATCAAATAAATGTATAGTTAAATCGATATTGATACTAAATGTAATGAATAAAATTCATGAATTGATAGTGACCAGTAATGCAGCATTGAATTTTTTTTTCTCAGACATTTCCGTTCTCAAAGTATCAAAATAAGACATGACTTTGCAATCGAAGTTACAAATTCACTTTTAATGTGGTGAATGCCTTAATTTTTATTTGAGGTTTAAAAAAATATTCTTTCAATAAAAAATAGAAAATATTTGAAGAAAAATTTCGAAAAATTCGAACATACTTTTTTGTTTAACATACTTTTGCAGCAAACGGTTTTTTTTTTCAAATTTGCCGAATAAAAATCAAATTAAACTGTTTGAAAATGATATGCTCAAAATTTCAATACTTTATCAGTTCTTGACTTATAAGATTTTGATTGCAAAAGTCGGGAAAAATTGCATCATACAGAGAAACGCGTTGAAAATTTTAAAGTTAGATATAATATTAGCTAAATGCATGCAACGAAGATAATTATATCTTTCGTTCAGGGGCGGCATTTCACCATTTCATTTGGGGGGTCGAATTTCTTAAATATGTATAACCCCAAAGCATAACCAAACACACATTAGCTAACAAGAAATTGTCATAAAATCGGTTTAGTATGAATAAAACTACTGTTTAGAAACAATTAAAATTTTGATTCATTGACTAAAAAGTTATCATACAAAATATCTCGCTACTAAAGTTTTTATACCTTTTGGAAAAGTTATAATGCATGATTTTTGGAATTCGGAAGAGCAGGGAATCGTGTTATTAATCTATAGTGCCCAATGTCGTGCTGTTTTGCCAGTTCAGTTAAATGGAAAAGTCCCCCCCCCCCTTTGTGCTCCGAAAATATGTCTCTAACCTCCTGAGACATAAAAAAAATCTTTCTCTACTAGCTAAGCTGATTGTAATAGTTAAAAAATAATTGAAGTAACACAAAGTTATGTATGAAAACACTTATCATATCTTGCTCTTCAAAATCACCCAGGCTACTTCAAAAACTGTGAGGGGCTTAAACTTTTCATCATTGAATAATCTAATCATGTCGGCGCTCTCAGCTTCAATGAGATATCATCTACCTCCAGCTCTGTTATTCACTATTGCAGACTCATGAGTTCATAACAAGGATGAAACTGCAGTCTCTGAATGTGAAAACCATTCTGTCGGTATACTGCTTGTAATTTTTCTTGCCTCATGCTAAAAATTTTACTCACAGTTGAAATATTTTATTTTTCGTTTTCAAAATCCAATCCAAATAACCATAATCCCAGGCAACCATACAGAAAAATAATTATCATCAAATCTTGTGTTAATTTCATTCGAAACTGAATCTATTACTTCATACAAAATATTCAAAAATCAATGTTTGACTTCACATCATCATGTGTTTTTTTTTTTTTTACGCCTCTTTAAAATTGGCTCGGAGGAAGAATTTTTAGATTTTTTATGAAAAATTTCACGATTGATTGAAATATACATCTATGAAAAATCTATTTTCAGTTTCAATTGTAGATTGAACTGTGGTAGTATGGTGCACAGATCAATTGTAGATTGAACTGTGGTTTGAATAGTTGAGTAGCGGATTGAAGATATAGATTTTGATAGAGTTTTTCAAAAACCTTTTCCCGATGCAAACAAATTTTATAAAAATTTAAACGAAGTCATACATGCTAAAAGGCATGAGCTTTTTCACCATGGAAAGAATCGTTTTTCAATAATTCTTCCAGTCGTCAAATCACTGCTTTGAAGTTATAGAAAAATGTTTTTATCATTTTAACTCTTGAAGATCATCTTGTGTCACTCCGCGATTGCATAATTATAGAGCCCCATAAAAGGTATTTGGTTGATATGTCTTTTTTATTCAATAATCACATGCATTTTTAAGAAGTTTCTATGAAAGCATTATAATGTATTGAGCAGCTGAAACGTGTTTCTAGCAGAAGAAAGCGATGAACACTCATTAAATAAATAATACACTTAAAAAAATGAGCGTAAAAGTGAATGCAAAATATCAAGGAATTTTCTTGTGAAAACCTTGCAGCCACACCACTTTGCACGGCCTCTCCGTTGTTACACTGGGCACACAAGTATGAAATATTTGGCCTATATGAGGAAATGTCTTCTTTAGTTAAAATTAACCATGGTTCTGTATCAGTTTTCTATGTTCTGAAAAAGCCGAAAATACTTCATGAATTTCTAAGTCATCATCCAAATAAGGAAAAACACTTTTTCTAGTCTGAGAATGTGTCAAGTTTCATCAAATAGTTGCTGAGAACCAGTGGGCTTTCCTTTGACGAACATCGATTTCCGACTTACATAAATTGAAATCACCCATTTTCTATCATTCTGCTCAAAAAATTTGGGGGTGCGACCGCCCCCTATTGACCCCCCTACTTGCCGCCCCTGCTGAGAACCAGTGGGCTTTCCTTTGACGAACATCGATTTCCGACTTACATAAATTGAAATCACCCATTTTCTATCATTCTGCTCAAAAAATTTGGGGGTGCGACCGCCCCCTCTTGACCCCCCTACTTGCCGCCCCTGCTTTCGTTCTAACTAAGATAGAAACAAGAATCAAGCTTCCGTTTAAGCAGAAAAAAACGAAGAAGTCTTTTAAATCATAAAAAGAAAACTGCAAAATTTGACGATTTTTGTGTCTTAGACCCCTTTAAATTTCAGTTCTTCACATGCTAACATTTTTATTGATAAGGGCAAGAACTGTATCCCACGGCGACCTTCAATGAAAATTGCTCGAGCATCGTATTTAGACACGCATCTTTGCCCAAAAAAACGTACAATAAATAACTGCAAAATTATGATCGACATTACAAAGAAAAATGCACCGAATTTTTAATAACACTTCCAAGTGCATCGTAATAAGACAAAAATTAGCACCAAACATTTGAATTTGCTTTCCTTAACGGTACTTTCCTACAAGTTTTTTTCATTTTTCTATACGTGAAACTTATTTTGAAATCTTGCAAGGACTTGTAAAACCAGGAATGAATCAAAGTGAAACTTACGAAAACAAGACTACAATAAAAGTGTCATAATAATAATAATAATAATAATAATAAGATTTCAAATGTGTAAGTGAAGCTTACAGAAAAAAGATTACACGAAATGTTTCCCAATAAAGTTGGATTTTTGATAAATCAAAGTGAAGCTCTAGAAAAAGAAACCTCACAAAATGTATCTTCAAAAAAAAAAAAAAAAACATCACGGTTTAAATAAATAAAAGTGAAGATTACGAAAAAAGGGGAGGGGAGGGACTGCACAACTAAACGTATCTCAATAAAACTCTTACTGCCATTGGCTTGCATTGACAGTGTGTGCATGTAATGCTTAAGACATGATTCGAAACCGGCATGGCATAACGACAAATGAAGACTCTACCGCCCACAGTTAACACTTCTCTTATTTTCAAGGTTCCATAATTACCCTAACGAGACGTAAATTTCTTCTCCCAAAGCAGAAGGAAGTGAAGAAGGAAGCACAGATTTCTTTTTGTTCTCGTCCTTAGGCTACTGAAGAGTAGACATTAGCGAACGCATACAAGGGATAAATATACCGACATCGTCATTTCGGTGCCCCTTCCCCTCTTCCTTGGTCATTAGGAGGCGTGAGACGAGCCCTATTTAGGGGCAGGGAAAAGGTGGGACCCTTCAAATCACTCAGCCAAATTATAGTGACGTGATTTGCCCCTCTTTCTTTTTTGTTTCTGTAACTGTTGCTTTTGGGCCCCTCGAAAATTATCGGCTGCAGGTTCTTGCGTTATTTTTTTCGCCCTCTTTCTTTTTTTCTAAAACGTTCTATCGTGTTTTTCCCGCCCTCTAAAGAGCAGGCTGCGGCAATTGCTCCAAGATGTTTGTCGGCTCAAAGGCTTGTAGCGCTTTCGTTAAAGGAAAATGTAACAAGTGGTATGGCTGCAGTTCTGCTTGACTGAAAGATAATTATAATTACAGAGCAATCCTATAAAAATAATTTTCTGTTTTTCACAAAAAAATTATTATGCCGTATTTTATGGTCTTTCGGCACTTTTTATGTTTTTTTCTTCAAATGTTACATTGTATGAGGGAGGGGGGGGGCAAAAAGTTTTTTTTTTGCAAGCTAAGAAAATTGTAACATGCTTTTGTTTCAATCTGATATAATTACTCTTGTTAACAAAAACTTGTTTTCATTGTGATAATATTATAAAAAAGTGTATTAATATACAAATTCTTAATCTTGGATCGATAATAACTCGTAGGTTTTGGAGTAAAATAAAAAGAAGAAGGCATTTTGAGTATCGGCTAAAGTAACAATTTTTGTTCCACAGCGATTTGAATAAAGAGAAATCAATCTCGGGAAAGTGTGATGGGTGAGGCAAATTAACGTTATTCATTATTTGCTTCCAAGATTCGTCTTGACAGCCTGGTCTTGCATAGTCTTGCGTTTTCTGTTGACAATCACTGGTTTTTACTCGCTCAATATTGTACTAACTGATTTATATTTAGTCAGATTGCTGCTTCACTTTCAATGTGAAAAAACTTGAAAGTGAGGCTAAGAAAATTTTCTTCAAAACAAATGATTGTTATCTATTCGGGATCGAAAATTTTTTTACATGATGGCAATAGGTTGTTCATTAGGAGGGCAGTTGCATGACTAAGAAAAATAAAATCTTGTTCAAATGACAGAAGTTTCGTTCCCGTAATATTTTGTACACTCCAATAACTTGCAAACGGTTCATTTTATGCGTTTCTAGATAGTAAAACCTGCTTTGCTTATGCGGAATATAAATGCGATTGGCTTAATTACAAAGGTTTAAAATGATGTACTGCCTTCGAATTGTAATATAACTTCGAAAGTAAAGGGGGAAAAAAATGCTATTTTTTTCATCCAGACTAAGAGACAGTTTAGTGATGACTTTTCTGCTAGACTTACCGAAAAAGAATGAATTTAAGCTGTACATATTTATTTTTTGTATCGTATTGTATACGTAAAAATGGAATGAGTTCGTAGGACTTTTTTATTTTGCTTAATAATTATGAAATTTAATGTTTTGTGCAAAAAATAATACAGCAAAGATTTCAAAAATGATATTGTTAAACAGAAATTTACTCAGAAGAAAATATTTTAGGTAAGAAATATGTTTTGTTTAAAATTAAAGTGTTGTCAGTTTACCATGCGTAAAAAGCGACATATTCTGAAGAGAAAGAGGTAAATATTGTAGTCATTAGTTGTTGCAAATCACCATTGTAAATATTGGAGCTACATTAAATCCACAATATTGTATACTCTAATGATGCCTATAAAAAATAATGGCTTAAAACAAAGATTTATTTGGAGAAAGTCCAATCAATCGAGAATATTGTTAGGAAAAGACATGGTTAGTTCGTTAACAGACTTGGTGCAGGTTGGTAAAGTCACTTTGCAGTTGGAACAAGAGATAGATTTATAGGTGACCACTGATTAATGTTAATGATTGTTGTCTTTTCCTTGCTTCATTACAGAAACGGTAAGTTACTAGGGCGCTTTCTCTGATACCATTAGCACACGAGTGATGTGGTCCATGTAGCAGCATTTTTATCCCTCGAAGATAATTCTAGGGTAAAATCAGATATGATTAAGGACTCACCAGCTCTTTTCTCAAAGTGTCCGCTGTTGTGTTTTCTTTTTCCGTGGGCCTCTCATATGGTTGGTCACATTGTGATTGGACATCACCCACGAGGACCCCTTATTCCTGTTTTCGTAAACATACACGTCAAAACAGAAGGTGTGTATTGAATGTGCACTTATAACTTCTTTAAAAGAGAGTAAAGCAAAAGATTCTAGGTCAAACATGGTGGTAATGACAACTTATTCATAAAAAAATAAAAAATAAAAATAATAAAAAAACTATATTAATTTGAATTTTTGGCATCTTGAATTCAAATTATGTTTTTCGCAATCACGAGCGTGTTTGTGTAATGAATGCGCGTGTGTGTTTGTGTAGGCGCATGTGTGTGGGTGCGTGTGTGTGTATGTATGCATGTGTGTGCGTGCTGTTTAAGCAGTGCTGTTTGTGTACGCCCGCGTGTGTGTAGGCGTTCGTGTGTGTATGTAGGCATATGAGTTTGGGTCTGTGTGCAGGCAGCATGAGTGTGTGTGTAGAAGTGTGTGTTTGTGTCTGTGAGCAGGTATGCGTGTGTGGGTAGTTGTGTGTATGTGTGTAGGTGTGTGTAAGGGGGTATGTGTATGTGTGTGTAGGCATATGTGTGTCTGTGTGAAGGCATGAGTGTGTGGGTACTTGTGTGTATGTGAGTGTGTGTTTGTGTATGTGTGTATGTGTATGCATGTGTGTGTATGTGTTTGTGTGCGTAGGTGTATATATATATGTGTGTGTGTGTGTCTGTGTAGGTACGTGTATGTATGCCTGTAAGTGTAGGATTTTGACGCAACCTGGAGACGGTTTTCGCTAGAGGAGCAGCATCGTGAGGACCCGGTCGACGGTGATGCTGCTGAGGGTGCTGGAGGGAAAATAAAATGATAGCACATCAAAATAGTCAAATGAAAGCAATAAGCAATCGTGATTGCTTAAAAACAAGTAACACGGATTTTTTTGTAGAATATGAATTGCTCAAAAAAGAAGGAGAATTCTATCACTACTCAAAAATGGTAAATAAAGTCGGTATTTAACGGACATCTCTACAGTTATCAACTGGCATCATAAACTTGCAAATCGCACATACGCACTAAAAATGTTCCAAACGAAAAATATAAACTTCTTGAGGATAAGATTTAGAAGGAAGAAAATGCAAACGCTTTTAGTGTTTTTCTTAAGAAAGAGAAAAAAGATTTCCAAATCGCTTCTGAAAATGAGACAAACGCCCATCCGTAAACATTAATGGAGCGGATTTTTGAGATGCATTCCCCTATTCCCGTCTAAGCAAAGAAAAGTTGCTGTTGTGTCTATGCACAATTTCCCTCGATTTCGGAGGAAAGGGAAGTAAAATGAATTTGATGCTTTTTGCACTTCCTTTTCTTGTTGTTGCCATTCTGTTGATTTTAAATTTCTAAACTACTCTCTCATCTTGAAAAAAAAAAGAGCTTCGAGAAGACTGAAGAAAAATGGCATATCGCTCGTTTGGACCAAGAGTGCCTCAATACGAAATTTTTAATTTTCTTTTTTTTGTGCTTAAAGGTCTTCAAAGGACGTTATTTTCTTTGGAAAATAATGACAGATTTTTGTTCGAATATTAAGTACTGGAGAGCACTAGTTGAAGCTGTTTGAAATCTGATAGCTGTTTCCCATGTTCTTGATTTGATGCAAAGCGATAAATCAACTCTTTAGGAATAAACACAATGCCAACAGCAATTTTTTCAAATTAAAACCTCATTATCACAAAAAACTACGCCATTTTGTAAAAATAAATGTAAGATTCGCCAAAAAAAAGGGACCGTTTTATAAAAAATTCTAGATAAAACCTATTTAGTCTCTTCTCTTCGCCTCCTATTTGAAAATCAGTTCACCTTGAGATTTGATCTTAATTTATGGATTAATTAATCGTTTTTAATTTAATGTTGATTTTTAAAAACACATATCGAAGCTGTTTGAAATCTGATAGCTGTTTCCCATGTTCTTGATTTGATGTAAAGCGATAAATCTACTCTTTGGGAATAAACACAATGCCAACAGCGTTTTTTCAAATTAAAACCTATCATCACAAAAAAACGTCATTTTGTAAAAGTAAATAAAAGATTCGCAAAAAAGGGACCCTTTTACAAATATTCTAGATATATCCTGCGTAGTCTCATCGTCTCACCTCCTATTTGCAAATCAGTTCAGCGTAAGATTTGATCTTAATTTATGGATCAATTAATCGTTTTTAATTTAATGCTGCTTTAAAATCAATACATTGAACTATGAAATAAGAAAGTTGTTTCCCATGCTCTTAATTTGATTTTAATCTACATATTAGCTTTTAGGGAAAGAAACACAATACGAACTGATTTTTTTTGGAGCAGAACCGATTGATTACAAAAGTAACGATACTTAAAAATATACTAAAAATTCACCAGAAAGGGACCTTTTTATAAAGATTCTATACATAACCTACTTAGTCCCTTTCCCATATCTCCTATTTGAAAACCAGATGAAAAGTTAACTTAATCGAAATCAAAACTTCGGTTTGTAAACACTTTTTCTAATTTATGAGTAGATTACATTGTTGTTTTCCAATGAATTTTTCTGCATCAGCGCTGTGAAGTTGAGCTGAGTCGGTGCCCTGTGTATACGTAATATTAAATACCTAAACTTTCTGTACATTTTTCTCGAAACGTTTTGATAGAATTTTACAATTTTCAGTGTTTTCAAGACATGCCTAAGTCCACTGAAGTGAAATTTTAACGAAGTTCTGTTTGTTTAATAATTTATCAAATTCCCACAAATAGTAACTTCTTAAAAGAAAAATTGACCAATTTTGACTATGGAAGTATCTGTTAAGGAAATGCTGAGTCCTGAAGCAAAAATTTCACTTCAGTATAATTATGAACATATAAATAAAGTGTGGTGAAAATTTCATAGTAATACGTAAAGTAGTTTGCTAGAAAAAGAAACCAGAGTTTTTGAAACTGATGTTTTGAGAAAATCGCGTTTGAAAGTAAAACCGTACGTAAATTTTAGTACATTCCTGCTCCACTAGTATATAAATTGAATTACTTTAAATCGACAAAGAAACAATAGCCAATTCACTGATCGAGTAACACTTCTGACGTCGACAATTGCTTCGTTTAAATGTAGAAGCAATTTTCACCCGTCATACCTTGACGGACGATTTTCTATTTTTGAATATTTAAACAATAAAAAATTATTATTCTTAAAGTCGTTATTATTCTATTTAATTGTATTATTCTGAAAGGAATTTAAGGGGGGGGGGCAACCCCGGCCCCCCCAATTTTTTTCTCAAACAATTTTACAAACACGGAAAAATTCATAGACATAAAACAAATCAATAAATTAACTTTTTTGCAATGATTGGCTGTAAAACGCTAATTTTACTTTCTTCAAGTCATTTTCGCTCGTACAGGTCCAAATCGACTGAGAACAGCTTCAGTCCGGAAAAAGAGCGTGGAACACACTGCAGAAAAAAAAATTATCGCCTGAATCCGGCATTTTGGGAGGATACAAAACTACGTGCACCGGAATACGTTGCCAGTTTTATTCACTTTCAATCAGTTTCTCTCCAACAGAATTTACAGCAGGGGAAAAAAAACTGAAATCCGAGAGTAGTTTTTAGACTTTAACCCCTTCTACTTCTTTGCATAAAAATTTTCCCCCTACGCCTTGAAACCTAATAAGAAAGCATGCCTACAATCTATAGACAAAAGCAAAAAAAGGGAATTCCGTATCTGAACCATCCGTTATTTTACATTAGATAAAGCAATACTTCCAACTTCTATTGTAGGGGAAAAAATGAAAAAAAGGGAAACGCAGATTCCATTTCATCTAAGCTGTTGCACGATTTTGTATGCATATTCGCTCTCCCTACCGGCTAATGCATTGATGTAGGGTGAACTGGAAGGGTTTAGATTGCACTGTTGCGCCCGAACCTTTTTATTCTCCGAATACATCCTTTTTTCTCGAACTTTCTTTTCTCAAGTATTAAGTTAGGTCTCGTATGCGCTGCTCTGTCCCGAGTCCTGTGTATTACCCTGGTGTTAGGACGGGGTGTGCACTAGATTTGGTAGGACAAAGCCCATCTGCAGATAGCAGACGACAAAGAAAATGAAAATAGAAAAAGTTTTAGAACTTTACAGATATTTCTCTTCCACGCTGCCTTATGTTTTTGGATAATGTAAGCTAATCTTTTAATGGACGAGCGTCAAAATTTTATGCGAATTTGTTTTTAGAAGAGGGAATGAAAACGAAATATTTCGTTTCTTAAAAGCAATTATTTCGCTTTAAACAACGAAATCTTTCACTTTTTAGTTTCGTTAGTAGGTTTCCTCATTCATTTACATATAATTACATGACATAATAGTTTATTTATTTCGTAAAAATATTTTTCAAATTTGTCTCACTAATAATATCAGGTATTGTTTTCTTCCCCTATTATATTTTCCTTTTAAAAGAAAAAAAGTTAATATTTTCTCACCGAGCATTTTATCCTGTGTTAGATGACTGTTCATGAACTCTCTAAATACATGAATTGTGAATTAAATATAATTACATATTATTATTATCTCAATAGAATTTTACTTGCATAATTTTTGCTTAATTAAATTGATAATTTTTGTCTGTTTCCATATTTTCTCATTGCTTCAGAAATATTTGATATTATTACCATATGTAGAGTACTAGATTAATTCAACAGAGATTGAATTGAGTAGCATTTAACTGTATTTTGTTTTGTTAATTTATTACTTAACACTACTTTGTAATTGCAATTTATGCACTTTTCACTTAATTAAATCCGTAATTTTTATGTATCTCCATATTTGATCACTAGTTCAAACTTTGAGCTATGTTTCCATGCGTAGGGTATTAAATCAAATCACCATAAATTGAGTTGCTTGCTATTCAAAAAATGTATTTTGTTTTTTGACTTATAATATATCTATTAAATGCTTTAGATATTTATCACAACGTATGAAATTTATTTATTTTTCCAGCGTACGGTACAAGTTGAAATTACTATTGATTTAGCTATGTACTACAAAGCATTCTTTTGCATGAATAATCCGGAAATTTCGACATTTCAAATATTTATCTTATTATTTAGAGTTATACGGTCGAACTTGCTTATAACGAGTTCCAAGGGACCGCTTTATTCGCTCATTATAACGGAGTGCTCGTAAAAAGCGAGAGAGTGAAAAAAATTATAAAATTTTTTTATAGTTGCTTTTTTTCTTCTTTTTAATCACAGTACACTGTAGAATACGAAACAGGTTGGCTACTTTGCTTTGAACTATCTGAATGTCTGTTTCTTATGTCATTGTTTTTGAGGAATTCACACATTACACATACACAATTTTTGAAATATATCTTACTCAGCAAATGAAAAAAAAAGTACTGTCATCGCTTGTCCTCTGGATTTATGATTTTTCTTTAAATTTGTTTGACTTTGGAATCTTAAGAGAAAATTTATCGAAAAAGGGTAGACTGAGCTAGAAGTCAGCAGAAACTTTACGAATGACAAAAATATTGCTCGCTTTAAGCGGAGTTTTCACGCATAAAGCGAGTAATGCTCCCATACACCTAACATTGTTCCAACCAAGTACTTCTGATTTTCTCGCTAAACCCGGGTTTTCGTTAAAGCAGGGCTCGTTATGAACGAATTCGACTGTATTTCATTAATATTTCACCATGTACAATTTAAAATTTCAAGTTTGATTTCATTAATTTATACTTTTAATATAATATTTAAACCAATATTTTTTGTTTAATTTATTTATTTAACCCAGCATGTAACGTTATATCCTTGAAAAAATGTGGTTTCATTTTTTTTTTTGAAAACAGCGTAAACTACACTATTTCCCGAGTCACATGCAGAAAAATAACGACTAAAGGCATATTACATCGCTTATTTGGAAAAAGAGTGCCACAATACGACGAAATGAAATTTTACAGGTGAAGCGTTTGAAATTGAACTCTTCAGGCAACTTGCATTAAAAAAAGAAAGTTTGCTGTGCTCTCCAGTGGTTAATATTCGAACAAAAATCTGTCATTATTTTACAAAGAAGATCACGTCCTTTGAATGCCGTTAAGTGAAAAATAAAAATTTCGTATTGTGGCACTCTTTTTCCAAATGAGCGACTTATTATAATATTATTCTAAAACTAACAATAACAGAAAAAAAATTTGTTTCTTGCATACAGCTTACAGCTTTCGAGTCACCATTAACTTAATTTCTGCTTTTGAGAAATGTTGCTTAGTTAAGAATATTTTGCAGCCACATTATTTATTTATCACATCATTTAAATTTTTATGAGTTTCTCAGAAAGTAAAGCACTGTTAGAGGCTTAAAGTTAAAAGATATTGACCCTCCAAACCCTCCTTTTGGTTATGGCACTGATGCACATTTAGCATAAAGTAATTTTGTTCCTAAGGTTTTTTTTTAAAGCAAATGTTGAAAGAAAATTATGTTTTACTCAGACATTAAATTAGGGTATGCTGCTCACTGCCCACTCCCTCTCAGGTTTTTGTAATCATTATTTAATTTTTTTTTTTCAACACATAATCCAACGTATTTTTCACTAATTCCGTCAAATCTCACAGGATCCATTGACAAAACACTTCGCACTTCCGCATCCAAATTAGCAAGATCAGAGTGCCAGTCATACTAATCCCAAACGGACATTTTAAATCCTTAACACGTGCCGGACACGTGATCTAAGTGCCAACACCCCTTTCCTCAAGCCCTAGAACAACAGAAGTGCCCAAATGGCACAGCCATGAATATCATGATTATCCCTGCCGCGACTGAGCCGTAACTGTTTATATTGATATTAGCCGCTTGTGGGGTTATAAAGTAATTTGGGACTTCTACTGCTCGCTGCCCCTTTGTAACGCTATTGGCACCGTCTAATTGGGCTAGAACCCCATTGAAAGGGACAGACCGACTTATCCGACATTTTGGTTCCAAGACGGCTTTGGATCTAACCCTGTTTTTAGTATTTATAATTACGTTGTGATATTCGTTGGTTGCTATATCGTAAAACAATTGATCATGCGTTGAGTAAAATATCACTCAAAGATGAATCTAGAAAGATAACTTAGTTTACCTAGTACACAAATTCAACAAAAGTGTATCTGTTTGTGTATGTGTGTTAAGAAATGTTTACTGTAATGAACCTCCTTTTCACTCCTAATTTGTTTTTAATTAATATTATTATAAATCTTCTTCATTTACACAATAAATTAATTCGCTTGGGCACCAGTTTTCTGCAACGAGGCTTTTGTACAAATACCAAGTTTGTTCCCCGTCAATTTTGGAACCAAAATGTCGGATAAGTCAGCTTCCCTTATATAGTAGCCTTAAATTGGGCAGTTCCCTTCGTCTCGTGGGGTTGGTACTGTCCGAGTATAGGGTTGTAGAGGAGAGGAAATCTGCATAATTATCAATTGACTTCGGTGTAATATGACGGAGGTAGGAAATTGAAGTGTATAGAAGATTATGAAATGTATCAGAAGTTAGAGGAAAAGGTCTGTTATGGTATGTGTTCCTGCATGCAGGAAGATGAAATCAAGACTTTTATAATCTGTTTCATTATTAGTAAGAAAATTTAACGCATTATGATGGATATATTAGATATTGTGACGATTGTGAAAGGCATGTGTTCCTGCATGCAGGAAGATGAAACCAAGACTTTTATAACCTGTTTCATTATTAGTAAGAAAATTTAACGCATTATGATGGATATATTAGATATTGTGACGATTGTGAAAGGCATGTGTTCCTGCATGCAGGAAGATGAAATCAATACTTTTATAATCTGTTTCATTATTAGTAAGAAAATTTAACGCATTATGATGGATATATTAGATATTGTGACGATTGTGAAAAGCATGTGTTCCTGCATGCAGGAAGATGAAATCAGGATTTTCATAATCTGTTTCATTATTAGTAAGAAAATTCAACACATTATGATGGATATATTAGATATTATTGTGACGATTGTGAAAGGCATCAGAAATTAGGGAAAAAGGTATGGAATGACGTATTTTCGTGAATGCGGGAAGAAGAAATCAAAGATTTAATAATCTGTTTCATTATTAATCGGAAAATTCAACACATTATGATGGGTAGATTATAGATTCTGAATATTATGAAAGGCTTCAGTAGTTAGGGGTAGATATATGTTATGTCATATTCTCTTGAATACAGATGAAAGAAATCAAAACTTTTATCATCTGTTTCATTATTAGTAAAAAAATTCAACGCATTATGATGGATAGGCTACAGATTGCTAAGATTATGAAACACAACAGAAGTTAGTAGCATATATTCGTAATGTCATATTCTCTTGAATGCGGAAAGAAGAAATCAAGGCCTAAATAATCTGTTTCATTATTAGTAAAAAAAATTCAATAAATTATGGTAGATATACTATAGAAAATACATTATGATAGATATATTAATATATATGAAGATTTATGAAAAATATCAGAAGTCAGTGAAAGAGATGAGTTAGGGCACATTCCCTTGAATACCAAGTAAAAGATATCAAGACTACCATGATCTGTTTCATTACCTTTACTAATAATAAAGCTGACTGTCTCTCTGTCTGGATATCTGGATCTCTCTCTGTCAGGATCTCTGTGACGCTCGTAGCGCCTAGACCGTTCGGCCGATTTTTATAAAATTTGGCACAGAATTAGTTTATAGCATGAGGGTGTGCACCTCGAAGCAGTTTTTCGAAAATACAATTTTGTTCTTTTTCTATTACAGTTTTAAGAACTTTTCACAGAGCAAATCATCATAACGTGGAACCGTAACATGAGCAAGCGTATCAAATTGGTGAGAACGTAGCAAATTGGCGAGAAATTCATCATCCATTATTTGTAAATATAAAGGCGAAACAAACGACCTTTTAATTTTCTACTACGGGCAAAGCCGTGAGGGTACCACTAGTTAGTAATAAAATTCAAACTTATGACACACATTATTTCACCCTAGTAAATAACGAAAAATGTTTTGTAACATCTATTCGATCACTTCTATTTTCTTCCTACAGATGATCGATACTATAAAATAAATTTTCAACAATTTACAACTGTTTCAAAAGCATTCATTTCCACTTAAGATAAAACTATTCGCATCATAATCATCTAAGCAAAGCTTCAGTTTCGATTTCAAAACATCAATCAAATCTTTTTCGCAGAGAGGAAAAAAGCCAACAGCAACCTCATCAATCAAAGAAGACTATCCCACAGACATAAAAACAAACTTGAGATTGAAAAAAAAATCTCGTAAAAGAAGTCCCACAATGCTCTGCTCAATATCAATTATCTGTCTTTTAATCTCTTTCTTGCATCCCTTGCCTCTTATCATCATTTCCCCTGTGGTTTTGACTTCAGCTTCGAGCATTTCAACCCCCCCCCCTCCAGACTCTGATGAAGCTAAAAGCTCTTTAAAAAAAACGGCGGTGTTATATGTGGAAATAAAAAATGAAAATCCCTGCATAACCCTCACAATATAGATGAGTGGCAGTTACTTAGCGATAAAATATTTAGCGATAGAATGCCCATTACTGTCATTCATTGGTAAATTTCCCCTTTTTTATGATGCTTTCCATCTTTATGAATCAGTTGGGGGACTTGTTGCCTTGTGTTCGTTTTTTTTCCTTCCATGCTACTAGAATTTGGTGGCTTAAAGCATTCTATTTAAAGTTTGTCCTCTTGCCTGACTGGTGAGAAATTACAGTTTAAAAAGAAAATTGTGAGTAGAATGTTTTTATTTAAATATTCTGTTGAATGTATGTTTTTATCTTAAAATCGATATTTTTAAATTGGTTAGGAAACTTGTTGTCTTGTACTGTTTTTTTCTTTTTACTTCCTTTTACAAAAAAAGGAAGTATTGTATTCGCGAAAAAAATTACACTCAAAAATCGGCCTTAATTTAAATTTTTCTCTCCCCCGAATGAATGTTGAATTTCTTTTTCGACCCGACCACACGTGGAGATATGCCTAGCAACGTACAGACACCAGAAATATCCATTTTGACGATCCCCGAGTTAATTACAGCGAGTTTTCTCGTGACGTCTGTATGTACGTATGTAAGTGCGTATGTGCGTATGTGTGTATGTGTGTATGTCGCATAACTCAAGAATGTCCTAGAAAGTTGAAATTTGGTACTTTGACTCCTGGTGGAGTCTAGTTGTGCACCACCCTTTTGGTTGCATTCGGATGCTCCAAAGAGGGTCTTATGCCCCTTTTTGGGGGAAATCATTGTTAATTTCGATGAAAACTCAAGTGGTGTTATAATTTGGCGGACACTTGGCGCTATATCGCCAGTCTTTTGGTCGCCAAGTTTTGTCGCCAACTTGGCGATAAATTTGACGATTTAATTTTTTTTTTAAAATCTCATTTTAATTTGGCCGCTGTTGGTGATATTTAGAGAGCAAACTATTGAATCACATTAAAACTGCCAATAATGAGAAAATGACATTAAGTTGGAATAAAAGGAAGTCATGTGATGCACACATCAGCTCGTTTGCTTATACTTCTTTAGATAAATTAGCGATTCTAAGCAATAGTTAAAAAACGTAGCGTAATTTTAATATTTTATGTAATTTTCCCAGTCCGAATACGTGAGAATTGGGAAACATGAGGTAATTACATAAATTTAGGCAATGAGATGCAAAGGAATGTAAAAGGACATTTTCAAGTTTTCAGTGAAGCGCGTTAAGGTTTCGGTCCCTGGTAGGCTGTCATTGAAAAGTTTTTACAAACCTTGTTGTTTTGCAGCCCCTATCTACTAGTACTACCTCTTGACCAAAACAGAGGACATGTTATCTCCAAACTTTTATTTTTGGCACTTATATTCCTTTGCTTCTCACTACCTCAATTATTCTGCTGTCGGATACATTGATTTTGATGAACGGATTGTGGTCAAATTCTAGTAGTTCAAATTATAAATCGCAATTCTCAGCGTTTTCCACTGGTGCAGGAGGAACAGTAATGGTTAAAAACGTTACGCGAAACATATTAAAAAATAAATATATATACTTTTTAATTGAATAAAGTGTTCCACAAGCGGTTCCAAACAGGAAGATATTTTCCTTGAAATTTGACGCATTTACATGATTATTTTAAATTTTATCAATAATTGCTCATTTGAGAAGCATTATATATTTAATTTACTTTTCCTGATGTGATTATAGGAAGACTATAAAAGATAAGAGTATTACATGAAATGTTTTGACAGTTGATTATATTGCGTGACGTTTGATGCATGGTGAATTTCTTCAAACGAGAAAGTCCAGTAAGAGACACAGCATGAGATTACATGTAATGTTTTGACTACTAAATACATCGCGTGACTATCACCTCACAAAACAGGGGATAAATTTTTTTGACACATCATCCAAGCACCATGATGAGGTGAAACTAAACAGAATGTTTTGAATATTGATGATGGTTTTTCAAATGCGATAGTTGAAAATGTCATGCACGACTAGATAATAAAGCAATCATAATGCACGTATGAGTATTGTTTTGACTATCTTCTATGCTCTTAATGTGGAAATATGTATATATACATATATATGAACTGATACTTGATTGAAACAAACATGTCTGCATTAGTTTGAACATTCAAATATGTTTACGTCTGCGTCCGAAGTTTCTTAATTTTGCGAGTTGAATGGCCGATTTTTCTTTTGGGTTGCATATTTTTGCTGCTAAAATCTACACTGCATGATGGACAGTGAACTTTATGAGCAGACGTCGTTACATAGGCAAGCAGGGCTGTATAAATCAATGTAACACATTACACAATGTAACAATTTACATTAACGGCTCAGTGAAAACAATTGGTTTTTATCATTTTTTTCCTCCGATAAATTTAATTGGTTTTTTACCAAGTTTTTGGCAGTTTATGGTACAGTGAAAACTAGGTAAGTTAACCACTTGCGGGGCACTACTTTAGTGGTCAACTTAAACAGGTGGTAAACTTATAGAGGTTGAATTATACGATATAGATCTAATTCTGTGCCCGAAAATAGCGGTCAACTTAGACAGGTGGTCAACTTTACTAGTTTTACTGTATTTTACATTCTACACCTAAGGCGACTTAAACACCCAACCATATACAGATCCATTTTGCTGGGTGATTTTTGACGATAGAATTGACTAATAGGCAGTTAAGAACAAAATCATATTAATTTACGTTTGAATTAATAGCTATGTTAATTAAAGTCGTACAGCGATGGGATTAGAAGAAATTGCTTTAAAATTATTATTTTTTGACCACCTCATTCGACTCTCAACTTCCAGTGGTTCTCAAAAAGCTGAAGCTTCAAGTAGATCGACAAACAGATGCGGACAGATTTTAAGGGTATGTGTAGATTCTTTACCAGATTATTTTTACACATTTTGCTCTTTATAGCGGGCGTCTTGATCACATTACTTCTTTTGACTCTTCAACTGAATCCACCAGCTCCGGTTTTTTAGAAGTACTTGTATGGTATGTACCACAAAAAATTTAAGACGGGTATCAGATTTCTACAAGAAAAATAGCCTAAGAGTCTACTAAAACCTTTAAATAATTTATTGTGGAGTTCGCAGAGCATTGACGAGACAATGATTAAAACATATTTTTAACACCGTCTTCAAACTTTTTGCTCTCAAGCATATTATCCGTAGATGCAGATATAAAACAATTGTTTCAGATATCAAGTGTTAGTGACGAATGGTTGTATTTTACAGCTTAAGAATCTATTTCATTTCATGATATTAGGAATGGTTTTATACAACCCTTTTATACAACCAAACATAGCTCATGACTCTTAGCACCCCCATTACACAACACAAGTTTTAACTTGATAAACCATGCGCAGAGATCACAATCAGATAAAAACGGGCATAATAATTTAACCACTGAATAAACCACGGGAGTATTCCCACATAAAATATGAAATTATTTCATTTGAGAAATCTTATTGCACAACCTCAAGATATTGCACGACATATTCCATCCTTCATGCATATCGAGTGATTGGTAACACGTGGTACATTGTATGTTAATTGTATAAAAATGTATCTCGATGTCTTAGAAGTATGGAAATGTGGAGTGTTGACTGCAAACTTTAGTGCGTGACTTTTCATACGTTGGAAAAAAAACTTTCCGTGAAAGATCATGATCAGATGGATTTGAACGAAATGTTTTGACTAGTGAATTCATATCGCGTGACTTTACATGTGCGGAGAGTAGCGTACTTCTTCATACTAATAAACATTAGATAAAGAAGACGCTAGATTACGTGTAGTGTTTCAACTGATTGTATTTAGAGACTGTCAACACAAACTTGATATATTCTTTTGAATGGTAATTTCTTGATTTGAATCAAGTGGCAGGTTTTTCGTTTATTTTGTACACAGCGCTGTATTCAACGTCAGGTTAAACAATCATTTTAGTAGAATGCATTTAAGAATAAACGTAGAAATGTATTAAAAGCATTTTTTGTTCACAAATATGTATTTATTAAAAATGTAAAAACTTAAAAAGTGTAGAAAAATAATGAAATAAAATTTTTGGTAAACAGTTAATTCACCTGTTTTTTTTTTAATAATCCTTTAATAGAGGTATAATTAGATCAGAGGAAAATGTGATAATGAGCCAGAAACATCTCCTATGATTTTGCATTTCGAAAGAATAAAATGTAAGGTAACTGTTAAATCTAAACATATTGAACTTTAGGTTGCTGGTACGAGACATATAACCAATGTTCAAAATTCTCACATCAACATATTTAAACCGAACTTAAGGACGAGAGACAGCACAAGGTTTAAAACAAGAACAATACTTATTTATTTATTATTATTCAGCCATATTTTATCAATATCAGTTGTATTACATCACCAAACTAGACTGTGAAACTACTTTGAAAAAAAAAGTAGTCCTACAATATTCTCAAAAAGCAAAATCTGGAAGGCAACTATGAATACGAATAACCTGGCCACTCTCTGTGGGTTCCTAGGCGATGATTTCCCACCTCTCGTTTCCTGAGGGAAATAAATCTCGTTTTCCGCTTATTTGGTTTACGAATAGGCTGCTGCTACATTTCTGGAGTTGGAAATGACTCCGGAATCATGGTTTACAGCTGGTGGTGTTTATCTATATTAGACTAAACGTGTTTATAAGATTTAAGTTTTCTGCTATGTGCCACTCAAATGGCTAACTTAATTTCCTAACTGAAATAACTGTCTTAATATTCCTAACTGTCCAATAAACAAGTTTACAGTTTTGGTTATCTATTCTACGAAATAAGGCTTAAAAATTTTGTTTATTTTGTGTTATTTTTTAAATGGATACATTAGTTTTCAAGCAGGGTCATTTAATTCTCAAAATGATCATTATTTTGTTTCCGATCAATAAACTTTTTAATTATATTTGTTTCGTGCATTTTCTTTGAAATGTCTAACTTACTTTGCACGTGGGAAATTTCGTCTTCAAAATGTTTCACATTGGGTTGTGATTTTTTTTTATCAAAGTTACTTCACACTTGTTTTACTTTGTACAATTTTCGTCTTTGAAGCGAGAGAAATTACGTTAGACCAGCTTAAAAATTAATCTGAAATTGAGATTAATTAATTTCTAAGAAATTAATTTCATAGTTCTTCTATTTTAATTTCTTAGGGAATTTTCGAATAGAGTAACTGATCAATCAGTGACTAACCAGGTGCTTTCTAATAGAGATACCGCTTAATGAAAACTAAATACCATGTGAACACTCTCTGCACTAACCACTGACGTCATCAAATAAACCAAACGGTGCAACTGGTTGCTCAATGCCTATGCGAACATAATAAAGTTAGGTTTCATTACAAAATTCTTCATGGTTGGTTTAATTTTTTCTACTAAAATATTAAATTAAATGAACTTGTATTGCGCTATTTGTCTGGTTTTCTGTTTTGAATCGCAAAACACGTAAACTGCTTGTGTAAAAATTGAGAATTATTTAATTTATCAATGCGGTATTCAATTTTGTTGACCTGGAGCAAATATATATGTAAATCCTGATTGAGCAAGTTTTTTCCTTGAAATGTGAAATTTATTTTCTCATTCGGGATAGTTGACGAAAAATGACTAATAATCGTTGGCATTTACGATCTAGTGACAAAAATAAATCTGAAAATTTTATTATTTATGTAATCTTTATGATTGAAACTTCTAATGTAATTTTACATTTATGAAAATCTGACCTTACAAATTCATTTTTCTGTCATGAGGTACCATTGGTCTCAATCAAACCATTTTCTTCAATAGTATGTCTGATTAATTTCTAAGTTGTGGATATTTAAAAATAGTTTAAAGTATAACAGTGGCTTTATGATTGACGCCCATTTTTTGCTCACTGATTTAAGTAAAATTTAATGTCACATTGCTTTTCGTTGTGAAAGGCAAACCTTTTTATCTCGATTCCAAAATGCCTTTTTAAATAGTGCGTCTGTTTTGGTATTCATTCCCTTTGAGCTAAATATATATTTTAAAAGCTATAGTCAAAAAAAAAAAAATGTCACTAAAACAATTTTAAAAAAAAGTTTAAAACAACAGTAAATTGGTAAATAAATAAGAGCAAACACAAAATAAAATAAATGAATTTAAAGCATTGAAGCAAATAGAGTAAAAAATAATGAAAAACAAAAAGGAATGTGTAGAAAAATTCATGCATTCAACAAAACGAGCAACAATTAAAACGCTTGATGACTAACAAAAAATTATAGAAACGTGTGCCAAACTGATGAAGAATCGTAATAGGAACTGAGTGTCAATCAAATTAGGCTGATTTTCCTGACTAAAAACAACTTCCTAAAAAGAGGGGATAAACTTTCTATTTTATATTTCATACATTCATCTTTCAACCACGATTTTCATGGTTCATCCATCAGAAAAAGGAAACCATATTTCAACGAAATTGCCACTGACAAGTATTAAATTAACCTCACAGAAACAATCTCATCACCGCAATAAAGAATAATTTAGAACAATTATTGACGGGATATCTGATCAATAAGCATTTCACTATCGACTTCAAATCCTTCTTTATTACGTGTCCTTCTAATTGCTGTTGCATGTCAAACCGATATTTCCTCATCCGACATCAAATGCCATCAGACCATCAACGACGTCGAGCCAATTCTTCTATTCCCCGGTTTCGATGATCGTAATTGGTAGACCAATTGTTAAATCTCCCATAAGCAAGAGACGAATTGAGGCAATTATGTTCTGGGGTGATGGGAATGCAGTTTCTTCAAATGATGCTGTGACAGATGATTGATAAGTACCGGAATTGACTTTCTTTTTTTCTTTTAGGAATTTAACTCGCTGGATGGATCGTATATGTTTATGATCAGTCTTTGTCTGATGAGAAAAATGATACTATTAGATACATGAAGTTTTTTTTTTTTTTTTATTGGCTTTATATGCACATTAGCTGATGGGAAACGTAAGGTCTCTTTCCTTTAAAAAAAAATAAAATAGGAAAACGGATTCTTGAGCGGAATGATAAAGAATACCATCGAATGGGATGACTATATGTCACAGCATTGGGTAATGTTGTGCCAAGTGATATGCACAAATAGCAATAAAAAGGAGTTAAGTTAAATAACGTGGAAGATAAAGCAGAGTGCAGCATATTTCAAACATTCCATCTGTTACTAAAACATCATCCTACCTCTTATAGCAAAGTCAATGGATCTTATGTATTTATTATCATTCTTTGTCTGATGAGAAAAATGATACAATTAGACACATGACCTTTTTTTTTAAATCGGATGTATATGCACATTAGCTGATGGGAAACGCAAAGTTTCATTAGCCTTAAAAGAAAAAAAAAATAGGAAAACGAATTCCTGAAAGGAAGCAGGAACACCGTCGAATGGGTGGACTTGGTGACAGCACGGATTGAGATTGAGCCACATTATATGTACCAATACCAATCAAAAGACGTTAAGTTAAGTAACGTGAAAGATAAAGCAGCGAAGTGCAGCGAATTTCAAACGATCCATCTGTTACTAAAACTGCATCTTACCTCTTATAGTAACTTACTGGATCTTATATGTTTATAATCATTGAGAAGAATGAACATGAAAATGTTTTTTGTGTACCCTACAATTTATGTGGCACAATCTAACCCTTGCTGTCACGAAGTCACCCCATTTGACGGTGCTTCATTGAAACAATGTCGGTAGTTGAAATACGTCGGATACCTTTTAACAAATTAAAATATTTTTGTCGTATTGCCTGATAAATTAGTTGTCTCCCTCTTCTCGCGATCATCACAATCCCAATGGCGTATGCAAAGAGAGTAGAAGGCTTTCACTCCATGGGAAACTGATTCAAATCCCGGCCAGGACATGCTTGTAATTGATATAGCACTTCTTTCAATCATGTTCAATAGTGGTTAGATGTCCACAATAAGCCGTAAATCCCTCCAGTAGCATTTGGAAGCATTTCTTGCTCAAAACATTTGGCCAAATACGAACGTATAAGTTGATGGATAATTTGATTACAACCAAAGTATTATATTATTGCATTTTGTTCGTGTGCGTAGAAACTAAATTGGATTACTGAGCTAAGTTAACTTTTCGATCAAGAATTTCCGTTTTGACTATAAACATTATTTTCAAATACGTTAAAAGAGAAAGTCATTGAAAGATCAATTATAAGTTTAGTGAATGACAACAAAAATCGAGCTGTGCTCCACTCTTAAAATGGACAACTCAAAAACAATTGGGCACTAAGTTTGCATTTGCATGGAGAAAATTCATTTAGGGTTTCTTAAAACCGTGGGTTAACTGTGCAGCACTTCATACTTTGTACACTTCCTACTTCATATAGAATATTTGACTCAAAAGAAACTACAGAAGGCTCAATGTATACCGTCAAGGTTATAATATCAATTTTCTGCTTTTTGTTTAAAAAATAAATTAGCAACATTTTACAACTAATTGCATAATCCAGTAAGTCTAGAATTACCATTTGGAAGTTTCTCTTGAACGCTGATTTCAAGAAGTTAAAACCTCTTGCCATCTACATAATAATATTGCATGCAATATAATAAGTTGTAGAAAAAAAAATGAAAAGTTTCTTAACATTAAAAAAAATACATATTTTTTAATCTCAAAAGTGCACTAGTTTTATTTCACATTTCTTAGACCGTTCAGAGTCACCCTAAGCGGTAGGATAGTGGCATGGTTTAATAGTTATAATTTCTTAATTTAGGATAACTAACAAAGCTTATAGGATTTTTTAAATAGTGTTTTTTTTCCTTTCTTTTTGCTAACAGATGCACTAAAGGTATAAAAATGTGAGTTAGTCAAAATTACCCTCAATCTTTGCAGAGGCAGATCTCCAAAAGCAGCGTCTCTTAAATGGGGGGGGGGGGGGGTTCTTTAAATCAAGGAGATTCTGTGTTATTTATTTTTTTTCTGCAAAACAGTAACATAAAAAATCAGAAAAAAATATGTTTTGAATGAAACATTTAATCAATAATTTCCGAATAAATAGCACAGAAAGCATCAAAACTTCTTATCAGTTATAAACTCAATTCCTGTTAAATGTATGGATACGACTATATCCCCAGTACAAGAATACGAGATTTTTATAGTAATGACATTTAATAAGTAAAGAAAAACTATGTTACTTTTTGATCACAATAAGTATCGTTTGAGATATTTTTTTGTTTTTATTGCAAGTAAAGCATTTTTGAATGTTGCATTCAAAATATACTATTAAATATAAATCAGGGGTTCCGTGAATAAATTGGATATTAAAAAGGGTTCTACTTATAAATGAGATTAAGAAACGTTGTTCCAAAGCCTCCGATTTGATTTACCAAGAAAATTTGAGAGGCTTATACAGACGCACATGTTTAAAATCTTCTTCGCATCGAAACGAGGTAAAAATCACACTATCGATTCCTTCATACCTATCGATATAACGATATTCCTTGAGGTCATGTGACTGCAACTGTGACGGATGGGGCATCCGTCACATTATCTCGTGCTGGAGACAGTCAACAGTCTACAATAGGCCATCAATCATCGCTTGATAGTCCACGTAATTAGATATCCACCTTTCGAAAAGTCCCCATCGCTGCATTTCAGTTGGAGTGTAATAGACGATGTTGATTTTCGCCATTACAGCTATTGTTCTGCGTGCCAGCTTTCTTACTTCGAGTCCGTACTGAAACACTGTAAGATCTTATCGGGAGGAAGGTTTTTGTTTTATTTTCGACTGACGTGCAACAATGTATGGCAACCGAGCTTAATAGAGAATTCGTTATGAATTATTATTGGTTGAAAATATATTTCTAAAATCATTAGCGAAAGGTGGAATTACAAGTAGCAAACGTTATCTCCGCCGAATTTCTGCCGATGACTTTTACTTTTGTGCTATACCCCACTGCTGAGTTAATCGAAAAAATATTGTAATGTTGGTAAAAGAATACCTGCATTTTGCAAACAATGTAACTGTTTAAAATTCTTGGAGTAATGCTTTACTATAAAGGGAACTTCTTTTGTCTTCTACCACCTTGGTATGGAACAATGTGTAAAGATCATACTTTTGACGAGGAATTACATGTCGACAAAAGCAGTAAGGTAAATTAAGTTGTCTCCGTTGGATTTCTGGCGACACTTTTTGCTGTACCCAAAAGATGAATTAATCGAAAAAATATTGTAATGCTGAAATAAAAGATATTGGTCAAACAAGCAATGCAACTATTTTAAATTCTTGAAGTTATTCGTCGTCTTACTCTATTCTCTATCTTTCGTCTCTTCTTTTGTCATCTTTTATCTGGCTGTGAAACACAATGAGCAACAATCCATCTTTTATGTTTTTTGCAAGAATTACAAATGAAAGCTCTTTGTACAGCAATAATTTGCGAATCTCATGTGGCGAATATTTTGTTGATATTTTTCACTATTGTATTACTTTGTATCAAATAATAATAATAATAATAATAACAGGGAAAACATAATAAGTGAAATTTCAGAAAGAAACAAAGTATTTGCAGATACTTCTAGTTTTACAATCAGGGATTTTCTTAAAAATTCAAATGGTCTTTCAAAATTGCTATGTAAAAATTGTCTTATTTAGTGAGGCATTGCATTTCAAAGTGGGATAAATAATAACCTGTTGGTGTAGAAATTTATATCTGCAGAATATTTGACATTTTTTATTATGAAAATCTTTTCTTGCAAACAAATTGGTTTTAAAAAAATCAATGAATTATGTATAAGGATAAACTTTTTTAAAACAATTATTCATTTTGTCCTTCTTAGTTTAAGACTTTAAATCATTTGAAACTCTTACAGAAAGAGCTATTTATAGAGTTTCGTTAGTGTTTCTGATCTAAGTTGAATATTTTCTAGATTGATATTGAGCAGCGTTCGGTAATCATATGAACAAAATATTTATTGACAACTACTTCGACTATATATGTTTTGAAAATTCTTGCAAGAAAGCAATACCTATCAGGCATCATAATTCAACTTTCGTAAATATTTTCAGCCGTTTTTATCATTTTCTCTTTTCCAAATGAAAAACTAATAGGAAAAATTGCAAAAGTTTCTCTTCCTAGGAAAAAAAGCGAGACAAAGAACTTTCTTTTAATTGTTCGTAAATTACGACCTAATATTTTTTAAAGAAGGATATTCTTTAATATTCACTAGTATAAGGTTTACACACTTATCAGGAGCACACTTATCCATATGTTTTATTATTCCTCAAAAGAAAATTCACCAAACAAAAGGGGGGGGGGGACAAAGAAAGAAAGAAATGAAACATTGTCCAAAAACATAAAATAGTTTTAAAATCTTTGAACATGATTTTATCAAAAGTTGCTCGCAATTGTGATTGTTATGAAACAGTGTATTGGAACTTTACTGAAAAAGTTATAATTTATTAATTCTTCCTTGGTTAAAACACACTCTAAAATCATGAAAATGGTCATAAGAAATAGTAGCTGAGATTTAATTTTTGTAAAATTTCATTCAAAATTTAATTTTTTTTTCTTTCTAGTAGAAGATTTTGAAAATGTACTACAAATGGTTTTTATCCACATTATGCCATTCATATGCCCACAAAACATAAAAATTAAAGAAGATGCAAATAATTAAGTTCTACCGACGTCGTATTTTTACACCGAACCTTACAAGTATCTTCTGATGTTTAAGATATTTTAATTAAAATTGTTTTTTTCAAAACAAATGCAACGCAAACCTTCCCGTTTTTACCGAATCACCTATATAGAAACGACTTCTTTGAAAAGTGGAAAATCTCATGATTGCGTGAATTTTTTGCGGTGTTGAAAACCGATACCGAAAGAAAGAATGGTACAACATGGGCTTCGTGTTGAGCTCATAAATATCCAAAAGCGCCAAACCTACATTGGATTTGGTTTTAATTTTCGGTGCCAAATTTGAAGCCATCTTGTCGATAGATAAAAGTTGCAGCCAAATGATCAACAATTTATTACGCTACTTCTGCTTGCATTTTATTTCATTACTCTCATTTTGTAGTAAAATTTCTCCTTAATTGCAAGAAGGGCATCATAACTGAAGAACATTGTTTAACATATAATTGTAATTGAAATCCTCAGTTTAAATTAACCAAAAAAAAAGGAATTCCTGTTTAAGTTTTATTTTTAAGGAAAAAAATGTATTTTCAGATAATTATTATAGCCCTAGTTTAGACGATCAAGCTATCTTAACATGTAAAGTAAGAAAAACAACGTTTATCTTCTCTTAGCATAGTTATGAAATCAACAGTGGAAAATTGAAACAAAGAAATATTATTGTAAAAGACATTTGGAATATGTTTTGCCTTTTCTATGCATTAATTTTTGGTTGAAATATTCAATAAACTGATTTCCTCAAATGTGATCAAAAATGGAAACTTAGCTGAATCAAAAAATATGCATTTCATAAGTCAAAATTAAGGATTTTCTCAATCGTTTTGAACTTTTGAGGCATGTTTCACCGTTTCAGAGAATTCGTTCAAATATCGAAAAAAAATGTTGAAATTTAAATTGTAATTTTAAACACCAGAAGGCGCTCCCTAAATCCAGTTTGCATTTGCAGAAAATATAATGACAATAGAAAATGTTTTTAAAATTCACATTTCATTCCACACGTCAGAAGATGTTTTTAAAATTGATATTGGATTATCTGACACCTGAAGATGTTTTTAAACTTTACATCACTGTTACATTTTCAGATGAAGTAAAAGCATATCAAATTTACGACTTTTTTTCTGTCGTCGGTTTTAAGTTTCAAACTACATTTTGAATTGCACACATGTTTTTAAATTACAGATTATACTTCGAATGCCAGAAAGCACTTTTTCATGTTTAATCTCCTAACATCAAATATGAATTTAGTTAAAGAATTATAATCTCTTTGATGTAAATTTGATTCTAACTTTCGAACTAAATATTTATCCTAGCCCCCTAGTTCTTATTATATATAAAACTGCTTCAAGATATTTTAGACTTCCAGATTGTGTTTCTAAGCGTCTGATGTTGTTTTCTGCGAGAAGATAAATATTTTTCATGTCGATAAATATTTTTGCAAACGTGTCGATAAATATTCAGTTTATCTAGTGTGTCTAATAAATACTACTAAAAACACCCCCAACCCACAGAACGATCCCCCCCCCAAATCATTCGAAAATTTCCCCCTAAAAACTTCCGTGGCTCAGTCTGCACTATGACGCCTCCCCTAACCCGTTTGGGCACCCCTGGCTTATTTTTTAAACCTTCAAACTTTTACAAATCTTATAGGTTACCTCTATTGAGCTATACAGATTAAGAGCCTGTTCCTTGAAAAATGATCAGGAAAATGAAACCAATCTATAATGAAATGAATTGGGGCTTTCTGTTTTCAATATTTTTATCATGTAGTTCAATTGTAGTTTTTTAGTGAGAGTTTAGTTGTAGTAGCACAATCCATTTTCAAAATGTAAAACCATAAATGCATAAAACCTGAAATTCATTGTTTTTTCTTTACTCTTATGATTTTCTACTGCTAGAATAATTTAGAGATTTAATACTTTTTAGCCCGGAATTGGATATTTTGTACTAAATAAGGAGAATTTCTCTCAAAAAATACATAACCTATTTCAAACAAATGAATCAAAGAATCAAATTCCTCTACATTATAGTAGTTAAACATAGAAGTCGCGTTTTCTGAGAAGTAACCCGTAAATAAAGAAAGACGTATATGGAAAGGCATGACCAGCCTTTGACTTTCTTCTAATTTTCACCTTTTTTGGTACCTTTTTTCATGAAAAAGTCTCTATAAAGGTTCAACCTACTAAGAAATGTGGAAATATCCATAAAAATACGAAATTCATTAACCGCTATCTGTTTTTCATATCTTCACCTAACCCTTAGGCTTTTTAATACAGCATATTTTTCTTTCAAGCTTCCAAGGTTACTGCATGACCTTAGTTGTTGGCTGTGTTCTATGGGGTGCGGCTAGGTGGAAAAAGGTCTGAAATATGGGCGGTTGTTTCATAACTCTATAGTTGGATCCTCGTCAAAATGTAGCCCAAGGCTTTCTTTTCACCAGATGCTAGTGTGTGCGCGAATTAGCAGACTGCCTTTCTCTCTTCTTAGTGAATTGACCTTTGGCTACGCTATTGCAAAAAAATGTAGCATTCCTTGTTGTAAAAAAAAACACTTTGAACACTGAAGAAAATGTGGAACAATTGGTTTTTGACTTGAATCGGGTTGTAAAGTAGCTGACTGCAAATGAAATTTAATCTCGTTCGTCACTATTTTTGCTTCGGTTTTAAACTTCGATACACACTAAGAACAAATAATTTAAGACGTAAGCTTTGTCTTTCGTTTATAGCCGGTATAAATTAGGAAGTATATTTTAACAAGAATGTTTCCCGTTTCTGGGGAATGATTGGTTTTAATGCTTCATCGCACAAAATGGCACTTAACATTGTTTAAATTGTGATTTATTTTCGACAGTGTACACACGGAAATGTTAATAATTCAAATCACATCATGATATACCATCACGAATAAAAATGTTTAGGATTTGAGAAAGTATCATCTGCGTTCGATCGTATTAACATTACAAAACATTTAGAGGCATTTAAGATTCTATTTTATTTAAATTGTTACATATTTTTGACAAATACACACACGAAAATGTTAATTGAATCACTACATGATATACTATCAAGAATAAATATTCTTGTGATTTGAGAAAGTATCATCTGCGTTCGATCGTATTTATTTTACAAAACATTTAGAGGCATTGAGGATCCTATTTTTTTAGAAAAAAGTACTTTGATAACAATAAAAAAATGGCAATTGACTCGATTTGACCTGCGAAGTATCCGTATGCAACTAATGTTATAAACTATGGCATTTTTGCTATATTTTACTCAACACTCACAATACATACTAAGAACAATCGACTTGGGAAGCAAATTTGAGTCCTGTTTGTTATTTATATAAGTAAAGGGGTTTATTTTAATCACTCGGTTTCGAATTTCCGATGAAGAATTTATTTTAATGTTTAATCTCACAAAGTGGCATCTAGTATTACGTAAAGTGCGACAAAAATTTTCAATAATATACACATACAAAAACAGTGATTTTAACCACTTCATGTGATACTAACAGCAGCTAATATTCACGTGCTTTAGCAAAGAATCATCGGAGTTCCGAGGAAATTTTCACAAAACAAATTTGGCAGTATGAATCATTTCATGCTAGAAGCAAAAATCACTGAAAGCTGATGAAAATTTGAAGCAGATGATTTTTGACTTGAGTTCAGCTATGAAGTAGCTGCTACTGCTTGCAACTGAAATGTAAACGAATTCCTGCTGTTTTTATTTCCGTTTTAACTAACATAAAAAAAATAAATAAAAACCTCTGAGAACCTTCAATTTTAGACGTTAATTTACGTGCTATGCTTGTAATATGTAGAAAGTAAGACATATTTCTCCCCTTTAGATTCACAAATTCTAGGGAAGACTTGATTTTAAAGTCTTGGTGGATAAAATGAAATTTAAAATAGTTCAGTCAGTAGAATCTTTTCAAGAACACACATGTACAGAAACAAAATCACTTCTTAAAATAACATTATTGTTCAGTCAAAAACTTTTAGAATTTCTGATGAGTTAAGACGATATTTATATTTCCTTGTATAAATTGAAATTTAGTTTTTTTTATAGTTGCAACAAAATCCATAAAAAAGTATCACATTCATATTTCTAATGTTTCGTAATATACACGACGGAATTCTTACAACTGTAACAAAACAAAACAGTTTCATTTAGGGAAAAAAGTATAGTATTTTTTTTCACAAGATTTCATTAAGAAAAAAATCTGAATGGTCTATACTAAAATTAAGTTTTCGTTTCTTGCACACATTTTTTTCAGTTTAGAGCGAATAGGTTTGAACTGAAACAGTGGCCCATTCAGGTTTTAGAGTTTTGAACAGATACAATAGTCTATTCTCCCCTAGACGCCTTAATTTTACCGTTCCTAGTAATGTAGTAACGCACATGCAAGAACTTTTATGACCGCAGGTGGTTAGGATACGAATTTCAGTCTTGTGACTGAAAGAAACGATAAAAGAATGCCGTCTGACTGCTCTTGACACCAACACTAAAATCAATATTGATTTGTTTCCAGATGTAATAGATTTTCTACAACGTGTGCTCATTTTCAATCATCTAAAAATTAAACAAAAAGAACCTCCATACACAATTGAGGCAGAGAGAAGCAAAGGGATGTAAGTGAGCTTTTTAAAGTTTCGAATAAAATGCGTTTAAAATTTAGATCCTAGGTAGGCTGCCATGCACCTACCAAGGCAGGGCTCCTGGTACCATCTCTTGCCCCAAAACAGAGAAGAGGTTCTCTTCTCTAGAGTTCCTTTAATTTATACTGGTTTTTATTAACTGGTTATATACATATTTTTTTATTTTGGTACTTAATCCCTTTGCTTCTCACTGTCTCAATTGTGCTTTGCATTTACAATTAATTTCAGAAGTTTACATTCATCAATGCCGTATGTTTCTATTGAATTATATGAATATTTTATTACTGTACCAGATGTACGACTAAATGTTTAAAATTATGCTAATAAACAAAAATTAAATTGCTAAAACTTACCAATTTAAAAACCATCAATCTGTAGTAGAAGTTTAAAGCATTAGATGAAGTTGATAACTTTTTTTCCGGTAATCTGAAACATTCTTTGACTTATTTTAAATGTTCTCATTTAACCAGTATAACTCATAACGTCTCATTAAGCTGAAGAATAAAATATTTACAGTGAAAAACTCGATTTTTTAAAGATACTTCAAGTTTTGCGCCATTACAGATTGGCGATTTCTACTACAACACACGACAACAATAGATAAATGTAAATCCTGAATTTTTTAGTACAGTTGTCACAAATAAAGCCAAGCAGTCACAACCCTTTCCATATTGAAACTCGAACCGATATCGTTGACTGCGGTTGCAGTGATAGCAACGTTTTAATTGGTACTACAAAGCTTTTTTTTTTTTTGGAAATATAAATATTATTTTGACAGATTCTTGTAAAAAAGTTCGTCACAAATCCTATTTTAGGTTTGTATGTTCAAATCATTACGCTTAATACATAAACTTTTAAATTTGTAATACATAAACATACAGTTGCTTAATGAACTTTAACCTTTTAAATTTCATTTTATTTTATTTTCAGGACTTTTAGAATACAACCGCAACTTGGGGCCTATATGGCTCCGTGGTAGAAGCTATGTCTTCTAAGTCGGAGACTGTAGGTTCGATTCCCGCCTCGCCTTGGGTGTTCACTCATTATCATGCAATGTTGTTGTTGTTGTCGTGTCTGCTTATCATGCAATGTAAATCCTTCATGTGTTTTGTCTTAAGAGTAAAATTTGGAATAACGTTCTGGTTTATTGGAGGTTTAAAGCTTCTCCGCTGAGAATAGCTAAAGATCTCAATGTGTATTATCAAATTCAATCAAAGCAAATCAAAACTGCAACTTAAGTTAGAGATATCATTTGCACGTTTAAAGTAAAGAAAAAAAAGTCTCGGTGTCCGAGTGGTGTGAGCAATTACTTGGTACACTTGAGTTGAAGGCTTCGAATCCCACTTTTACACCGAGCGTATTTTTCCTTTATTTGTGGTGTAAATTCTTTCCTGTAAATTCAGTATATGATCTGTGTTTTATGAGAATAAAAGTACATCATATGTAAAGGAGATGAAATACCGAGATCGTAGCCGTCATGAAATACACCTGAGAAATTCATGTAGGCTTTTAGAAGAAGAACGAAGTCAAACCATATTGGGGCCTTGGCGGCCGAGTAGATTTTCTTACTAAACTTACTTAGGCTACATTCGGAAACAGGCACCGGTCGCATCGGTGCCACTGCAAGCGGTCGAAACGGTTGAATTCCTAATTGAAAACGTATTGGGACTCGATCGTTTCCGAACGCTTGCGGTGGCACCGGTGTGACCGGTGCCTGTTTCCGAATGTAGCCTTAGAGTACTAGAAAGTGAAAGAAGATTAGAAGTGAAAAGGTTAATTCTTTCATTACTCTAGTTATGCATTCCTTGTCTGTGTTGTAAATTATGTCTGACGATATGAATTTTACTGTCTGTCAGATTGAACGCGAATTCAAAAACAAGTCCTGTGACACACAAACTTGGAAAAAAAATGTTTAGAATAAACGGAATCCAAACCAAATTTAGAGTCTTGTGTTGGTGATCTGAATTATGAAATAACGTTAGCATAACAAGATTTTTTTTTGGATCTGATACTTTAACCACTAGCACTCTAAAAATAATTCCATTGAACAACGACAAGTCCAATAGAAAGGTTCAAGCTTCAAACGCGATGGATATTAACGGTGAGCACGCTTGGACAAATTTTTAAATCACTTCTTGTACTTCTAGTTACTAAGTTTTCATTACTTTAATAAAAAGCAATCTACAAAAATGTTTATGCAATTTACAAAATCGAGTACACATAGTGTATTTGACACTTTACATTATGTTAATAATATTGGTATTTTGAAAAGTTGTATAGTGTATAAAAGTATAACGTAGATCCAGTACGTTTTTGCACATTATAAATGCATGTTGATAATTGCAGTCTATTTAAAAATCAATAATTAGAATATTATTGTTTTGCAGTTTCACCCTACATTCATAAATTCATTGATTAATGCGAAATACATTCCTTTGATGTTAGCTTTGCCGAAGTTTGCATACATGCTGTTAAGATTACATTTCATTTAGTATTTGCCCAGTCAAATAAGGTTTCGCAGGTTTCTCACTTAGTGAACGAAAAAAAAAAAAAAAAAAAACTCAAAACTGCACAATAAATTGTTTTATATCATTATTATTATTTTGAAGATATGCGTTCTGGGAGTGTTTGAGATTTCAAGGTTAAAGATAAAAATGCATCTTTAACGCAAAGAAGATAATAAAATGAAATTACCAAAAAGTTATAGTGGTGCAAGCTCTGATGTAAATGTATGACATTATTTACTTGCTTTTTTTCTGCAAACTTATTCACTCTCAAAAGTTAATTTGAAAGAAAAAAAAAGTTTTCAACAAAAAATATGTTGAAACATTAACTGAGAAATTTAAGAACAATTTATGAAACCAATATTCTTTTCCGAGAGCGCAATTATTGGCCAAGCGCGATATGATTTGACCGATTTAGATATTATCACATTTTTGCAAAGGAAAAAGAATGAAAGAGAACCGTATTTCCGTTAAGAAGCAAAAATATTTGCTCTTATTTCATTATTAATTAAATTTAACACAAGTGATTGGTTTGTGTGTCCTTAAATACTCACAAAAGAAAAAAGCAAATATGTATAGATCATGTTATGGTTAAGTTTTATTTCAAAATTTAGGTGAAATGTCTTTTCTGTCTACAACACTGTTTACTACAATTCTGGTGATTTTTCAAATATTTTGGATACTTTGTTTTATGTTAGTTTTTATATGTGTTCCTATATTTCTTTAAGTTATACACTATAATTGCGGCAAACCTAACCTGCTAGCATTGTGAAGGTTACGCAGATCCTAATCACAGCTTTTTAACTCTGCCAGGTTAGGCTGCCAGGTTAGTTACGAAGGCAAAATAAAACAAATTTCACCCAATGAAAAATTAAATGGCTCTGATTGCTATTAAAATGATTTCCAAAGATTAAATAGCATCTCTCTCGATTTTCAAGCGGGAATATAATAGCTGAATCATTTTTCAAGTGTCCAGGAAAATAAATTTCATCATAAAATTCAACTGATGACTTAACTGCAGTTACTTAGCTTACAATTATCTTACAAGATATTGTATTCCAGCGGAAATTTAATGATTTTCATAAAGTTAAATAACATGCATTTATATATTTTAAAAATATGATTCAGTAAAGTAAAAAGTTTTTCATATGTGAGGTCTGAACTTCTGTTTTTTAATTACTGTCCCTATACTTTTTAAAAATTCTGATCATAATGCATTGTTTTCTATACTTCTTCTACATTACTAGTTTCTTCTAACGTAGAACTATGTTGATTATTCATTTGCGCACATGATTGCAGTAACATGATTACCATTAACAATTTTAAATGTCGGGAAATTTACTCATATGCAATGATATTGATACAGGACAACCGGCTTATAACGATCCCTGATTTAACAAGAACTCTGATTTAACGAGGGATACAGAATACTTAACAGGTACCATACTAAATCTATGGGATGTGTCGCTTTTAACGAGTAGTATCAGATTACAGTGAGCAATATTTTCGTGACTCATATAATTTCTATAGAATTGCAGCTCCTTACCCTTCGTTGGAAAGAATTCTTCAAACAGTCTGAAATTAACCAAAAGTAAATGTTGAGTGAAAAGTCCTGAGAAAAATGAATGACGGATCTTTGCCTCATTAAAAAAAAAATAAATAAAAAAGCAAAACTGTTAGCAAAGTTTTAAAGTTAAATGTTTCATGATCACCATTAGAACCTTTCATATGACGGAAAACTCACTTATATATTTAATGATAGTGGTATACTCAAACCCGCTTATAACGAACCCTGATTTAACGAGGAAATCAGAAATATTTAATATGTACATTGCTAGGTCTATAGGCATATAACTCGCTTTTAACGAGCAATCCTAGATTAAAGTAAGCAATATTTTTGTGATTCATGAAATTTATATCAACTTACAAGTACTTATCCTTCCTTGAAAAGAAGTCCTTTAACATTCCAAAGTTAAGTGAATGGGAATGCTGAGGCATTCAGAATCTTTTATCTTGAAAAAAAAATAATGACTGACCATTTTTTTTTTCTGCAATAGAGAATAATTTGAAAATTATATGTTTATTGACGCCAATGTCATTATTTCCGAAATAAGTACTTTCTTCCGATGATATTGATTCGCAAATTCAAGTTAACGCAGATGAAAAAAGCAACACAGTTACGAAACATTCCTTGAATTTAACAAGTTTAATATTCTTCGGCGTAGCCACTAAGATCTTAAAAGTGAAATTTCACTTCAAAAAGCAGGCATTAAAGCTCAGACACATCCCCAAATTGAGCTGTCTATTTCGGCAAAAGTGCTGCTTCGAGTTTTTTTACCCAAAATCTGCAACGGAAGGAAGCAATTGACGTTGATCGTGCTATTTTTCGGCTCCTTTGTGCAGTGATTAAGTAATAATAAAAACAATTTGTAAACCGTCAAAAGGTAGGGATTTCTATACAGTTTTACCCGTGGTATTCTATTTTAGTTGATTAGTTATATTGTTCTATTGTATTCTATGTGATAAGTTGTTGTTTTGGGAGATAAGATATCTTAGCTTGACGTGAAATTGTGGGTTATTACTAGATAAGTAATCTGATATAAATGATTCTGTTACTTAACTACCCAGAGCCAAAAAAGCGCTTCCTAAAAAATAAGTATTGGTTTATTGCATTTTTCTTTCCTTTAATGACAATTCCTTAGTCTTATTTTTTGTAATTAATTAGCAGTATTTTTAGAAATTAAAAAAAAATACATTAGTAATTTCCTAAATCCATATTTCATGTTCCTGAGTGAAGAGCTGTTAGAAGTATCTGATTTTTCCTAATTGAACAGTATTTTCTTAAGTAATTTAAAAGAATAAACCTGGGATTAATAGCTGTTTATTGTTTGAGTTAGCAAGTGGTAGATTTATTCGTTGGCGTTATGAACATTAATGAATCTTTTACTCACACTTTTCTCAGCCTTCTTCATTCCTCAATTGCATTTACTCAGTCTGCCCTTTGTGTTTGAGTAGCAGTTTTTTAGCTAAATAGACAAGTAACTTCATTTACAGCTATTCCGGAATGAGCATTGTTAAAAATATTTTGTAAGGTTTTGAATTTATTGGATATTACGTTCTCGTTTTTCTTACTTGTGAACAATGACTTTTACATTAAAGAAATTGCATTGTTGAGTTTTGAACTGAGTTATTCCTTTGTGTGTGTGTGTGCGTAATTTATTTTTTAATTAATTAATGACACTTTAAAAAACAATTTTAATCACAGATTTTCTCCTTGTTTGAAGCAATAAAACTTTCTTTGCTGACGTTTCTAATATTTATTTTATTATAGAGTAAAATTTTATTACAGAAAAGAAAGTTCTGAAATACGCTAGAGATCGGTATACTTGCTTAGGAGAAAGGAGTCGACTCATCCGAACTGCTACTTCTCAATTTCAATAGAAATAATAAAGTATTTCAATAGTGTAATTTAACAATTTCGCTAACACCTAGCACTGTATTTTATAATATGTAGTAAAAACATAAAATCGCAAATGCCTTTAACTAAATCAAATTAGGTAGAAACACCATTTATGTTTAGCTATCAACTTATAGATCCACAAGTTCTGCACTGGAAGTAAAAACGTTAAATAACTTTCTTTTTATTGATAAAGGATCCAATTTTTTTAAAGAAAACATTTCAAGCAACGAGAACCATACCTAGAACAGATTTATCACTTAAATCTTGAAGAATGCTGTCAAGTTTCTAACTTAAAAAGCTTCGTTACGATAGCTTTAAAAAAAGAAAAGAAAAACCTACCAATATAAATATTTTTTATTTTAACTCATCTTAACTCTTTTTAAATAGGGGTATAATTATTTCTCTGCAACGCAATTGCTTCCACTCTCTTGTAGCTTCTTCACATTCGACTCGATCTCGATGTTTCTTTTCCCAAAAGGCGGGGCTCGAATTGCAGGTGCTTATTCAACTTCGAATCCACCCAAGCTATCTGTTTCTGAAGTTCTCACGGTTTCCTTACGCCTACGTTTAAGCGCAGGAACAACGTGCGGTCAGTGTTCTAAGTTTTGTTTCCTAGAATATTACGTAGATTATTCATATGTAGTCATATATATGTTGCGGTGAAAGACCGACATCTGGTATATGTCAGCATTTAACGGTGTATGTCAACATTTACAGAGCAAAGATATCAGCGAAAGACCGACATCTGGTATATGTCAGCATTTAACGGTGTATGTCAACATTTACAGAGCAAAGATATCAGCGAAAGACCGACTATTTCCGGTGAATCACAAGTGAATGTTGTCATTCCTCAATTTTAGTTTTTCCCAGTAGCATATACTCAAAAGTATCCGCACACTTTCAAAAATTGACACATATTCGAATTTCTGAGAAAAACCGGATCAGCTGCTCTGTTGCTTTTGTCACACTATGACACTTTGCAGCAACGTCATTCTTCAACTGATCCTTTGTAGTAAAAATTTAAACATGCAAGCATGAAGGAGAACAATAGCAGATTTAAGTAACAAAAAATAGTTCTAAACATTCGTGCGTCGTAAAATGGAGAGAGTTTTTTAAAATTTCACAGATTACTTTACTTGGTATTTGCAAATACGTTACGGATTTTTTTATCGCACAAAATAATAATTTCGTCGCCAAGTGCAAGTGACAATTTATAAAAGAATTCCGTTGGATGTTACACAAAATTAAAAATACATCGGCGATCTAATGAGCTGTACTTCAAAGATTCTTGAAAGCGCATTAAATCATAAGAGATTGTTAACTCTCTTAAGATAATTGCTCAAATGCGACTAAAAGAGTTTAGAAACACTGCAATAAATTTCTAACAACTCTAGTACCATTACTGATTAGTACAATTTCTTTTAAAATTTTCTCATAACATTGTATCTCTGTGGTAGTAGCCTGCAGTAGGAGGTCTCGGGAGGCCACTGTGACCTCCCAAAATTTTTCTCATTTCACAAGTTTTGTTTTCCCGATTCGGTAAATTTCAGGACAAAACTCAATATTTAAATTCTCGAATGGCTTATTCGAATGGCTCGAGGACTTATGCGTGCATACTCGAATTTTATCATTCTACTACATTTGGAGTTCCACTCACAAAGTTTAGAATTTCCGCCCTCCCAAAAATTTAAGTTCGGGCGCCCCTGTTTACCTGAAAATGATTATTTATTCCTTCAGAAGCATAACAGCTGAGAACTAAAGCGTATGAATGCATGTATCATAACCATCCAGTTAAGCAAAAGCACCCCTATAACTCCCATCACAATTGAAAAAGAAATAATCTATTATCTATTTGCATGCACCCAATCGAGTCCTAAACAGTTTTCTTCAAGCATTAAATCGCATCTTCAAAGAACATCAATAAAGAACCAAATCGATGAATGAACTGTCGAGAGGTGAGTGAAAAAGAATATTATGAATGGACTGATTGAATAATTCATTACGGTAGGATTAATTCGCTAAAAGAACGGTTAGCCACTAATGACCTATAGAAAGCGGTCTGCAAGTAAGTCAAGTGCACTTCATTGTTTCATTACCATACATAAACATATTGGCTTGTCAAAAAAGAGAAGTGATCTACGTCTTTTTTCGCAGAAGCATGAAGTAGTTGAATCTGATCTCGCTTATTTTAATAGAGATCTCATGAATTTAAATGGATTTGGAAGCACACAATAAGAAATGCCTCAATTATCTTCTTAATGAAGATTTTAGCAACACTTTTGATTATAAATGGCGCGTATTTTTGATGCAATAGGGTTGCGCTTATTAAGATTAACTTACATGTTCAAATCTAAACCAAGAAGTGGTAGTTAATGTCACCTTTTTATTTTGACGTATTGACTTTTTTTCTTTTTAAACAAAAATGTGGTGTTTTTTTTTTTTTTTTCTCCACGACGGTAACAGAACCCGATTTTCATTATTTTAAGAGAGATGTGATAAATTTAAATGGATTTGGAAGCACACAATAAGAAAAGCTTCAATTATCTTCTTAATGAAGATTTTAACAACACTTTTGATTATAAATGGCGCGTATTTTTGTGCAATAGGGTTGTTGCGTATTATTAAGAATAACTTACATGTTCAAATCTTAATCTGGAAGTGGTAGTCAATGTCACCTTTTTATTTTGACGTATTGACTTCTTTTCTTTTAAAAAAAAATTAGTTTCTTTTTTTCTGCATGACGGTAGCAGAACCCGATTTTCATTATTTTAAGAGAGATGTGATAAATTTAAATGGATTTGGACGCATACAATTATAAAGTCTCAATTATCTTCTTAATGAAGATTTTAACAACACTTTTGATTATAAGTGGCGCGTATTTTTGATGCAATAGAGTTGTGAGTATTATTAAGATTAACTTACTTACATGTTCAAATCTTTATCTAGAAGTGGTAGTCAATGTCATCTTTTTATTTTGACGTATTGACTTCTTTTTTCTTTTTAAAATAGATGTAGTCTCTTTTTTTTTCTGCATGACGGAATCAGAACCCGATTTTCACTATTTTAAGAGAGATGTGATAGATTTAAATGGATTTGGACGCATTCAATAGGAAAAGCTTCAATTATCTTCTTAATGATGATTTTCACAACACTTTTGACGATAAATTGCTGGACGTATTTTTGATGTGATATGATTCCGTGGATTATGATTACTTTCAGCGTACAAATCTTTACCCAGTACGTTGAGTTAAGATTGCTTTAGTACTTTGGTCATTTTGCATACATGGCAGATTTAAGTAAAAAAAAATCTTTTTTGTTTTTCATCAGCGTGAAGTAGAAGAATCTGATTTCGTTATTTTCATAAAGATCTCATAAACTCAAATGAATTTGTGCGCACACAACAAGCAAAGCTTCAATTATCTTCTTCATGAAGATTTTACCAACCCCAACACTTTTGGTTATAAATGGCTCATATTTTTCATTAAATAGTTCAATCTGATCTTGGTTATAAATAGAGATTTAATAAATTCCCATGAATTCGGGCACACACTGCCCGAAGCAAAGCTTCAATTATCTTCTTCAGGCAGATGATCCAACACTTTTTATTATAAACGGGGCGTATTTTTTATTCAATAGTTCTGTATGATTTTGGTTATTTTCATAGAGAAGTGGTGAATATATTTGATTATAAATGTCGCGTATATTTTGTGCAATAGTTTCGAGGGATTAAAATTATCTTAAATGTACAAATTTTGATACAGTACTGACAGTCAAAATACTATATTAGTTTGTTTATTATTCTAAAACATCTTGACTTTTGTGTTAAAAAAGTGATTTGCGTCTTTATTCTCAGAAGCCTAAGGCTACCGAATGTGATCTTATTTCTTATCAAAAGCTAAAATGGATTTGAACGCGAACAATAAGTAAAGTATCAATTAAATTCTTAATGAAGATTTTAACTGCGAATTTAAATATAAATGATGAGTATGTTAGATGCGTTACAATTTGATTTTTAAAAAAATCTCTTTTTTCTCAGAAGTGTCACGTAGCAGAATCTGATCCTGCTTATTTCTTTGGAGATCATATCAATTTAAAAAAATTTTACGCACACAATAAGAAAAGCTTTAGTTATCTTCTTAATGAAGATTTTAACAACTTTTTAGAAGACGTGTTTCTTTGATTTAATGGGATTGTGTGGATTTAAATTCCTTTAAATGTATAAATCTCAACATAATACTAAAAAGCTAAGATCAATTTAAAGAAAAAAAAATCTACCCTTTTTTCTCAGAAACGTGACGTAGCAAAAATCTGATATTTTCTTATTTCAATGCAGATCTCATGACTTTAAATATGTACGCAAACAATCAGGAAAACCTTGATTATTTCCTTAACAAAGATTTAAACAAAAATTTTATTATAAACTAGCTACGTCGCCTGGCTTTGTACGGTCCACCTCGAAAATAAAAGTTATGTTAAGTGACGCGTGTTCAACAATCAGACTTGAACAAAAAAAAATCAGTCAAATTTGCGGCAGATTTCGGAAAAATAACCAAAAAGTAAACTTTTTAAATCCCCCGATTACAGAAGATGCCTTTAAAACAAAACCTAGAATTTAATTTGCTCATATTCGAGACAAAAAATATCAACAAATCTTTCGTCTCAATGATTTTCTTCACGCTATAAATTTTAACAAAAGCATTGTTGCGGAAAGTTGAGATGAAGCACGGATTAATAATTTGAATGGAGGAAAGCCTTCTAAAAATAGGGATTTTATGTCGAAATCTAAGTGTCCTAATTAATAGTTTTTGACTGATATCTCCGCTAATTATTATCGGAGTATTATGTTAAATAGCCAAACATAAAGACGGGAAGATTACGAATCCATCGATACCTGGTTCGATGGTCAGTTCACTGTCGTTCGGGAGAAGAAACTTGGACATAGATACATAGGTACATACATAGATACATACGCTTCGTTTTTAATTATATATGGTGGGCGCGCATTTTTAATGGAATAGGATTGTTCCCATCTAGATTATTTTAAATGTACAAATTACTATAATACAATATAACTGAAGAAATAAATAGCTTGTCGTTTCACGTATAATCAGACATTTTGTTCTGCACGTGACAGTTCTATGTTTTACTTCAAAAGCAAAAAAAAAAAAAATAATAAACAAATTTTTCCCCAAGATATCACGCATCATTTGTGATTTCTGAGGGGAAATGTCTATGACCGTTATGTTGCAACACATATTATTGCGATAGTAACTTAATGACACGTTTCGCAATAAAATATAGAGCTATCACGTGCTGGACATAAAATTTGCTTTTTTGTTTTTTTGAATAGCGCATTGGCTGAAAAAAATATCATCTTAAAATTAAAGGCATGTAGCAGAAACTGATTTTTCTTTAAATCTTAATGGAGATATCATTGTTTTTAAACGGGTTTAAACAAAAAAAGCTTCAATTTTATTTTAATTTTATTTTAAATGAATTTTGAAACAACACTTGGTTATAAATGGCTAGTATTTTAAATGCATCAGAATTGTACGGACTAAAAATTGTATTAACCATCCAAATATGAAAACAGTACTGTTTGGGAAGATAAATTAATTTTGTTATTAAAAACACACACACAATGATGCGTTTAAAAAGAACTTTAATTGTGAATTTAAAGGAGTCTTAATCTTTCAGTAAACTTCATTTTGTTATGTACATCTAAACAAACTCGCTTGTTTTAGAATTTAAAAAATATTTTTTTTTTTCAAAAATATCATTTAATAATGTGAATGCCGAATTTGGATTTTATGCAAGGGACTGATGAACCAGCATGTCTATTTGACATAAAGTCAAACTTTTGATTTGTAATACTTGAAATGAGAAAATTCACAGTATATTTCGTTCTACTGGGATATTTTTTAAGTTTTGAACTTAAATGCCATAACCTTTAAAAACATTAATATAGCAACTTTTGACATGTCGTTTCATTCTCTTGCCCTATGTATATTTTGCAATAAATATGAAGCTTTAATTCTGAAAAAAATTGTTTACTTATTTTCATGTCTGCTGAGTAACTATATTTTTCTTCTTCTGACGGAAACTGAAGTTGAAGTGAACCAAACGTTACTGCTTCACGTAGTAGACAGACAAATTTAAATACTTTCAAAATACTAAACGATTATTTTTTGTACGTATGTTTTATGAATAATGTAAGGGAGATAATGCATTCACTTATTTAAGCAAATTTAAATAAGGAAAATGCACCGAAATAAATTTTTAGAGACCAATTCTCTCAAGATCAGCAGCATAACCAGATTTTAAAAATTACATTAATATTATGTCAAAATTAATGTACCGATTTCGTATCAAATTAAATGAGCGAATGAAATATTCTGTACCGTAAAAAATTCATCAAAAGGAGAAAAAATAGCGAAAGAACCCTGAAAAGAAAAGGTTTAAATTCCCTTTCTATCGTAAAATAAAAAAAAAAGTCTTTCAGAGTGTGAAGGAAATCCCTTTCCGCTACTCAATTAGCTTCTAGTCTTTCAGAGATTAGCATAAAAATGCTAATGCCATGGAAATTTCGTACTCTCTGACTCTGTTTTCGGCCGAGTTGAGAAGTCCCAGTTTCTGACGATTTCTTTTTTTTTCTTCTTCTTTTCTGTCCATTCATTGCTGTCTCTGTGTTGGATGCGTTACTTGCTGCCATGCTCCAGTAAGTATTGTTTCGTGTGGTAAAAGGCATGTGTAATCTGTCCGCAGAGATTAAATTTTAAACGGAAATCACGTGGTTTGGTCTTACCGTTGCTGTTATAGTTTATGTGTGGGGGTTTTGTTTGTTTTCTTTTGACGACTGCGATGATCTCATGGGACAGTTCATTTTTGTTAGTAATCTGTCCATTGAGATTTAACAGCCGGTGAATAATATGCTTGCTGATCGTCGCATAGAATCGAATCATAAATGAGAAAACTTATGTGCTTTAAGATTCCGAGAAATTTATTTATTGATGAATTTATCTCTTGAAATCTGGCGATTTTTAAAGAATTTAAGTCTTTCTTTTGCTTGAAAGACCTTTGGAATAAAATTGTGGTTACTCGGTGCGATTAATTACTCAACTGAAGATTCAAATGCGCTGTGATAAAAAGATAAAAAAAAAATAAAATTATTTAGACAACAATTTCAAGAGCAAGGCCTGAGAGTTAACTTTTTTAAGGAAAATTTATTGCCTGCTTAGTACTTAAATGATTAAAATTCCGACATTTTCAAAACTAATAACATTTGCAATCGATTTCTCGCTCTTATTTTGCTAATCCGTGGGATTTTGACCACGAAAAAGAGAGACGAGATGAACCGAAAGATATTCCGCAGAACATACCTATTGAAAAATTATTTTATAAAATTTGATTGAATAAAAACTTCATCGGACATAAAAGTTAATCGTAAGCTTCCTAAATGATGGCTTCATCATCTACTTGAATATTAGCGCGATATCAATAGATTATTCGCCTCTTGAGATACAACACCCATGAAATAATTTATTTAATGGTTGTCATAAAACACAGTTAAATACGAGTAATAAATTGGGAAATTTCTCACGTAAGTTTCTTTAAGGGAATTTATAACTAGTTTTAAATGTATTAATTTTCAACCCATGTTAAACACACCAACAAATAATATTATACTTATAGAACTTTTAAATCGTTTCCGGGTTACAGAAATTTTTTTTTCAAATTAATGTCAGAAATTTAAGTAGCACCAGGAAATTAACGAGACTGAGTTTTCCCACTCGTAAATAAATGTTTGTGAAAAATTAATGATTGTTCTTCCGGCAGCTTTCTTAGCGGTTCAACTGCTAAATTAAGAAAAGTGCGTACTCATGTTTCATAGAACTGCAAAACATAATAAGACCTAACCAAACAATACGTGCATAATGATCAAATACTAAACGAATATCAGGAAGTAAAACAGTACCACGAGAAAACTAATGATACTAAGTATTCCCATCAGAAGATAGAGGGTTGGGCAAGAGAACAACATGTTCAGTTCATCCAGCCGAAGAACTTCATTCCTTCAAAAATGTCTCTGATAATGATCCTCCACGAATCTCCCCAATTGTTAAATAAGGATGTGAGTCAAATATTTCAGAAGACCAGAACATAAAGAACCAATCGAACAGTGTACATAATGATCAAATGCCAAAAAAGTAACACGAAGTAATACAGTGCCACGGGAAAACTAACAAGACAAAGTATTTACATCAGGAAATAAAGGGACGGGCAAGCTAATAGCATGTTCATCCGGCCGAAAAACTTGATTCCTTCCAAAATATCACTTAACATGCTCATCCACTAATCTCTTCAATTATTAAATAAGGATAAGTGTGTGAGTGGAGTCTCTTAGACGGCCACAACCTAAACAGCCAATCAAACAGTACGTGCAAAATGATCAAATACCAAAAAAGTAACATGAAGTAATACAGTACCACGGGAAAACTAACAAGACCGAGTATTTCCGTCAGGAAATAAAGGGTTGGGCAAGATAATAACATGTTCATCCGGCCGAAAAACTTGATTCCTTCAAAAATATCACTTAACATGCTCATCCACTAATCTCTTCAATTGTTAAATGAGGATAAGTGTGCGAATCGAGTCTCTTAGGGTTGCAGAACATGGCAAAAGCCAATGAAACAGTAAGTCCAAAAAAGATTTCCTTGCGAAAAGAAAAATCAGACGCATGACATTTAATCTTATAACTTGTCATCCCTAAGCAAGAACTGTCAATAAAGATTTAAATTATTTCCGAAATTTTTTTAAGATCCTATTAAACGTATAGATTTTTATCGACCCAAAAGGAAGAGAAGCAAGCTTTAATTGGCCATAACATCCTTTGGCCCACACCTGAGTAGAATCTTTAACCAATGCTCTATGAATCTTCTGTTTTATTTGTTTATTCAAGATTGTAATTTTGGTCATGCTCTTCAACCCTGTCATATTCGAGGTGATTTATTGCAAACGCAGCGATTGGTTGGCTCTTGTGCCTATGGAAAGAAAACGCGGATCTTAATTGGCTTCCTCGTGGACATGCATAACGACAATCTTGCTGCATCAAATGACGATTTTTTGCTCTTTCATACTTTATGGCAGCTATTAAAAGTTCGCATATATGTCATTTTGTATATGATGAGGCTATAACCACAAAGAAATGTTGTTAGTTTGTTTAAGAAAACAAAGGGGCTTTTTTGCTGTTTATAAATGGATATTTTATGAATTTGATTTACGATTGGATTTTGTTTGAAACTTGTTATTGTTATTTTTTATAGAAACAGAGGCTTTTGTTTCTTTGGACATTTTTCAAGTTGCCTATGATTAACGGGTCATAATCTATAGCAATGTCAATCATTAACAAAACTAAAATCATGCTCAAATTCCAATTTTTAACCACAAAGAACAGAGAATGCGACTGTAAATATGGTATTAGAAATTGAAATCATTTTAAAGTTAGGTTTAATTGGCAGTAAGTATTACCTTGCTCAAAGAACCTCATCTTTCCATTCTTCAGTTTCAGATACACTCAAAATAGATTTATTCTTCCTTTACTTGTATAATTTTATTGTTACAAATTGTGTTTAAATTGTAGTTGCCAGGTGATTTTTCATGAATTTTAGGAATACAGTTAATTTTGGTATAAAAGAGTTTTATTTTTCCAATTTACAAGTAATTAGAAGAGTATATACTTCTGGAAATGAAACTAATAACAAAAGCATATAATTTCGGATATGCTATTAGTTTTATACACCATCAGAAACAACAGATTGCTTCATAAATAATTATGAAGTTCGTGTACTGTAATAAACTGTTTCTCTTAGTCGTTTTTGTTGAATTCAATCGATTGTATAAATAAAAGAAATTACTGTTTTTTTTAAAAAGTGAATCACATTTTGAAGCCCGAAAAATTCTCACTGATTTAGGTTAGATTGTAGGCAACAAGATTTAAAACTTCATGTTGAGATTAAAGATAACATCATCCCAGAAACTCATAAACAAGAAAAATGCTTAAAACAGGTCGTCACTTCCCTTTGATGAAATCAGGATGACAAATCTCTTTTTTAATATGCCAACGTGTGTGGGATCCCCATTGGGCATTTTTTCTCTCCATCAAGAAGTCAGTTTTTTTATTCTATAAAAATCTGTTGTTTTAAAAAACGATTTAAAGAAAAAATAAATTAAGAGGGGTAAAAAAGATTGTTTTTTATTATTTAAATAGAAAATCAAGTATTTAATGAAACAGCGAAACATAAAAATAAAATGCAATTACAAACGTAAAGCTTTTAAAAAAGAAAATACAGTCGAACTTGCTTCTAACGAGCTCTGATTTAACAAGAGCCCGAATTTAGCGAGGAAGTTAGATTGATTTGTTTGGTGCAATGCTAAGTCTATCGGAGTATAACTCGCTTTTAGCGGGCAAACCCTGCTAAAAGCGAGCAATAGTTTTCGTGGTTCATAAAATTTCTATCGACTTTCAAGTTGGGTTATCCATTTTTCAAAAAAAAAAAAAAAAATATTTTAGCATCCTGAAGTTTGCCGAAAGTTAGTGATTTGTCATAAGGGGCCATTCATTAATTACGTAAAGGTCCCGAGGGGGGTAGAGAAAATCGCTACATACCCTTACTTTGGATAAGTGTTCAAACCCATTCTTACGTAATATTTTCCAAATCGATATTTTTTTTAGAAATCGCGCGGTCAAGTGGTTTGGCAGTGATCTTATTTTATTTGCATCTGGAAGGTAAAAAACATATTAGGATGAGCTGTTTTTTATTTGTTTTACAAAGAATGAATTTGTGTAAAATATAATATAAGAATCGCACTATTGTACGGTATGTTTCATTTTGAATTCGTATCGCATCATATGCAAAGAAATGTCGAAAAAATATTCAGTCTAGATTCCAGAAAATATTTTTTCATACAAAAAGGTTTAAATTAATCATTGTGAATTTAACAACGATTCCAGTAATGTAAGATTCGTTATTTTTAAAAACCAAAATTGAACCTTACGTAAGAATAGGGGGGTGTAGTGAAAAAACCTTACGTGCCCTTATATGGGGGAAGGGGGAATCAAAAATTGACAAAATCATCCTTACGTAGTTAATGAATTTCCCCTAAATCCTGGTGACAAGCGATGACGGCTCTTTTTTATTAGTTTGTAGAGTCAAGACGCATTTGAAATTTATGTACTTTAATGTTATCATTTCCGAGGACATACTCAAGTTCAAGCTAATGTAAATGAAAAAATAATGTAAATGAAAAAGCTAGGAAGATCACGATAAACTTAAAGAATTTGTAGTTTAACGACTCTCAACATACTCAATAGATTTTAACGAGTAGAAAAACTTTTTCAAAGCCAACAGTGCAAATGTTTTTTTCGGACCATAAATATCCTTCGAAATCAATAACACAAGAGAAAACAAGACAGTTCCGAGCAAATTAACCCACTGCTTTCGTACAGAACAGGGGTTCCCAGTGCAGAAAATAAGAGGAAGTATCCGCAAACTTTTATAATTCTTTACATGAACTCGTTTATTAAGAGCACTCGGTTGTAACGAGCAAATCTTGCGATCCTTTCATATCGTTATAAGCGAGTTCGACTGTACTTTTATGTAAATTGCAAATCCTCCTTTAATGTAATTCATTAAAATAGCAAATAAAATTCTTATTTATTTTATTCAATTGAAATATTTAGGAAAAATTATGCTGGACTTGTTTCCGATGGATTGAAGGATAAATGCGAAAGTAATCACTTGCTAATAAATTTAAAGGAAAGTTGCATTGTTGTATTGTCGCTGTTGTTGCACGTGTGGTTTACCCTTAAAGTTTTATTTTGTACATTGTATGAAAAGAAATATACAGGCTATCATCTGATGATAGTCTGTGTGAATAATTTAAGGGAATATCAAAGGCCTAAAATGGTCATGGAGAGTATTAAATTTCGTCCCATATCTCAGGACGTCAGCTGTGGTTGCTTTTATGTGAACTTTTCAAGCAGTTACAATACCTTCACCAAAACTAGTTATAGTTGATAAAAGTATCTATATTTCGTCGAATATGTGCCGTAAAAATATTGACAGTTTTTTCCTATGACTCAAATTAAAATGAATAAAGTGTTTCAAATATCGTTTCAAACAGGGCGTTATATAACAAATGCTTACATATGCGTTTCTTCTAAAATTTCGGTATACAGCAGACGTTGTATGCACACATAATTTTACCGATCTTTTTAAAGACTATTTAATCAAAGGACATCGTAAGTTGTGCATCGAAGAGTTAATTCCTTTACCCTCATATAACATTTACAGCCAAAATTCATAAAGGTATTATGGTTTTCAAATTTCTAAGGGTACCGCCGCCGCGCTGAAAATGAGATGGAAGTACATCGTTCTATAGTAAGAACTTCAATAAAGACACACAAAACACTAAATATTTATTCATTTTAATTGCTTTTGAAATATTAACTTAAATGATATTCTACGACAAGGAAAACACACTGCAAAAGAAAATACAGTTCGTAAAAAAATAATACATTTTTTGGTCTTCTATATTGTTCCTAAAAATATGTAAATGACCACGAGTGTAAAGTGGTTAGTTGCAAATCGCTACGTTTCATCTTTCAGTGGGTATTAGTCGTACTAATGGTCAGTTTTTTTTTTGTGTTCAATTTTCTTTTATGTTAGCTATTTCCCTCCATGGGATTGGGAGAAGCCCCCCCCCCTGTCTTCTCTCAATATAAATCCACCCGAAAAAATCCCAAGTAAATAGAAAGTTAGTTTTTCTGCATGTTACTTTGACTATTTTTGCAGTCGGGATAGGGATCTAGCACTAACGGTTAGCAAAAATAGAGGTAATGCAGGTTACATATGGATCCGCTGTGTACTATGTAATTAGATGTACAATAATAAATAAATCAATAAACAGGGTGGAAACTTCGACCTATTATTTAATCATATTTTGACCTCAAGGTATTGTAAAGGTAGATATAAAACTAAAGTTCACCAATGTCAAACTCAGATATGTATATCTTAATATGAACTCTATTTTAAAAATTCTGTTGTAAAATATGAGAAGTTTTTTACTAGCTGCCTTTTGACGTCACACGGCATAGTCGAATAATTCAACCCATGGTCGGAAAAAAGTCGTCAGTAAACGATGATTTACTAGTTTTACGATTGAAGAAGAAAATAACGCTCGTATTAAAATGGCAGTTGGCGACACTCACTGTCGCCAAGTCTAATGTATTTTTCCTCGATTAGCAGAAAATCATTTTTGCTTATCCCTTTGCTCACGTACTTTGAGCATTATTTAAAAGATTAAAACTTATTGTGTGATTTTTTTTTTTACGGTTGATAGTTTTATGCTTCAATTTCGCACATAAAAACTGAAATCTGTAGATCGAAACTTCCCTGAGGAACCATTTGACTAGACTCGCTGGGCAAAGCTGAACATTAGATGAAAGGAAAGCATTAAGGAGGCCGCCATCTAAAAACAGATATAAAGATTTTAAGGAAAAAAAAATGAAGTACAAGGAAAAAAAACGGCAAAACACGAGAAAATTCATTGGCATATCAGATCAAAGCAAAGCTGCATTAATGTGTATTACATCGGCAATGAAATATAGTTCAGGATATAACTATTATATTGGACTAGAAATCTACATTCTAACTAGCGGCATAAAAGGGATTGTAATCGAATATACCATTCAGTTAATTGTATCAACTATTTACTCCACATCTAATGTGTCACCTTTGACCAACTTTGATACCTTTGGTTCACCTTTTCTACTAAGTTACCGAACTTAACTATATTCAAGTAAGAGAAGTGGATTACCTAGTGGGTAAGGCATCGTGCTCGAAGTCAAAGGGACTCGGGTTTAGAGCCAGACGCCAACAAATACCCATTGAGTGCATGCGGAGTACAAGTTCATTAAATCAGTAGCTCTGAAAGTCCTGTAATCTATCACATGCAGTTATCGTGGGTGCTGAGTTTCTGGAGCTTTCCCACTTCTCCATATCTATGACTAAATTGTGGAAGTGCTGCTGCCATCAAGGACAATGAGGACTTTCCCCCATTTAAGGGTTTAGGGCCTGATTATCGCGCAGGCCGCCTGGGACTGGGGTCCATCTATCTAGAGGGCCCCAAATTACTTAAAGAATTATGCATAGCATTGCAACTATACAAAAAATGCATAAATTTAAAAAATAATAATAAAACATTTATGACTTATTAATTGAAAAAAAAAAAACTTCCTTAAAGGGAAATTTTTATTCCCTCTCCAAGTAACAAATTTACTTTGTCAAAATTTTGATGGTCCCCAAAGGGGATTCATAAATGCTCATGAATATGAAGGATTTGTGCATAATTCTGTGATAGACAAAGAGGCCCCCAAAAGTGCATTCCGACGGACCCTAAACTTGTAAAAACACTACATAGTCTTGAGGGGGCCTCCAAATTAACGTGGGCCTAGTGCCTCACTTTTAGTTAGTCGGGCCTTGTGAGGATTTCTCTTTCTCAGTAGCCTTTCCATTATGCCTCTCTCGTTAGAGAGAAAATGGGCATGGGTCGTACAAAAAGCATTAACAACAACATACTTAAGTATTCTATCGCAATTGGTTAACTATACAGGCCGGCAAAATTTGGGTCATGAAAAAATTATTGTACGGTAATGACAGTCTTTCACAATTTGGTGCGCTTATTTTAAACATGGCTTTCGTTTTTCTCAAACGCATAAGAACTTCTCGCTAAATGGATTTAAATATATGAGAAAAAAGTCTATTTTTCATATTCTGGGAGGAAGAAGATTTTCTCAAAATACCTGTATGCACATTAGTTTCAAACAAATTTATGCATTAACCAATTAAAAGTTGGTTAATGCATACATTTGCCAAAAAAAAAAAGCTTTTTTCTATGATGAATCTGCACAAAATTAAAGTCATATAACATTTGCTTAATGTTTTCGGTTTGTCTTTACCGAAGCACCCAAAAACGTTTAGCTGAACGAATGTGGCTGGTAGGTCAGAATTTACGAATCACTAATTAACATGTATCTAAATAACAATTACCGATATAATGAATAGCAGAGAATATTGGTTTAGGCTATAGCTATTTAAACCCCTGATTTATACTCGTACATAGCTTATCTAGCAAGTGAATTTAATCGACTATATAAGGCTATTTAACTGACTAGACTGCGGTTACTAGGTTATCTGAAAAGACTACACTTAAATGCTTTACAAGTAAGTACATAATAATGTTTACAAACATTATTTGACCAAGAAAAAACATTATAGTTTTGTGGTAACCAAAGACAAATACAGGATGAGAATAAATAATGAATCCCATTTCCAAAAATCATATTTTCAAAATTACTTTAAATGTTTTAATAAGTGAAACATGAAATTAAAGAGAAATAAACCAAATTCCCCCCCCCCCCCCCCAATAGCGTTCAGTTACACAAATGTGCTTTATTTTAGCACTTTGGAGCAAAATGTTCAATGGGGTCGTTTCCAAAATTTTAAAAGTATTTTTT